>NC_143129.1:3153750-3304687 GCF_059928025.1 Delphinapterus leucas
AACCCGTACGCTAACACTAACCCGTACCCTAACACGTACGCTCACCCTAAACCGTTGTCGTACCCTAACATGTACCCTAAACCGTCCCCGTCCCCGTCCCCGTCCCCTAACCCTAACCCTAACCCTAACCCTTACCCGAAGCCTTACCCTCACCCGTCCCCTAATCCTAACCCGTACGCTAACACTAACCCGTACCCTAACACGTACGCTCACCGTCAAACATTGTCGTACCCTAACTTGTACCCTAAACCGTCCCCGTACCCTAACCCTAACCGTAACCCTAACCCTAACCCTAACACTTACCCGAAGCCTTACCCTCACCCGTCCCCTAATCCTAACCCGTACGCTAACACTAACCCGTACCCTAACACGTACGCTCACCCTAAACCGTTGACGTACCCTAACTGGTACCCTAAACCGTCCCCGTCCCCTAAACCTAACCCTAACCCTAACCCTAACCCTTACCCGAAGCCTTACCCTCACCCGTACCCTTATCCTAACCCGTACGCTAACACTAACCCGTACCCTAACACGTACGCTCACCATAAACCGTTGTCGTACCCTAACCTGTACCCTAAACCGTCCCCGTCCCCTAATCCTAACCCTAACCCTAAACCTAACTCTTACCCGAAGCCTTACCCTAACCTGTCCCCTAATCCTAACCCGTACGCTAACACTAACCCGTACCCTAACACGTACGCTCACCCTAAACCGTTGTCGTACCCTAACCTGTACCCTAAACCGTCCCCGTTCCCTAACCCTAACCCTAACCTAACCCTAACCCTAACCCTTACACGAAGCCTTACACTCACCGTCCCCTAATCCTCACCCGTACGCTAACACTAACCCGTACCCTAACACGTACGGTCACCCTAAACCGTTGTCGTACCCTAACCTGTACCCTAAACCGTCCCCGTCCCCTAACCCTAACCCTAACCCTAACCCTTACCCGAAGCCTTACCCTCACCCGTCCCCTAATCCTAACCCGTACACTAACACTAACCCGTACCCTAACACGTACGCTCACCCTAAACCCTTGACGTACACTAACCTGTACCCTAAACCGTCCCCGTCCCCTAACCCTAATCCTAACCCTAACCCTAACCCTTACCCTAACCCTTTCCTGAAGCCTTACCCTCACCCGTCCCCTAATCCTAACCCGTACGCTAACTCTAACCAGTACCCTAACACGTACGCTCACCCTAAACCGTTGTCGTAGCCTAACCTGTACCCTAAACCATCCCCGTCCCCTAACCCTAACCCTAACCCTAACCCTAACCCTTACCCGAAGCCTTACCCTCACCCGTCCCCTAATCCTAACCCGTACGCTAACACTAAACCGTACCCTAACACGTACGTTCACCCTAAATCATTGTCGTACTCTAACCTGTACCCTAAACCGTTCCCGTACCCTAACCCTAACCCTAACCCTAACCCTAACCCTTACCCGAAGCCTTACCCTCACCCGTCCCCTAATCCTAACCCGTACGCTAACACTAACCCGTACCCTAACACGTACGCTCACCCTAAACCATTGTCGTACCCTAACCTGTACCCTAAACCGTCCCCGTCCCCTAACCCTAACCGTAACCCTAACCCTAACCCTTACCCGAAGCCTTAGCCTCACCCATCCCCTTATCCTAACCCGTACGCTAACACTAACCCATACCCTAACACGTACGCTCACCCTAAACCGTTGTCGTACCCTAACCTGTACACTAAACCGTCCCCGTCCCCTAACCCTAACCCTAACCCTAACCCTAACCCTTACCCGAAGCCTTACCCTCACCCGTCCCCTAATGCTAACACGTACGCTAACACTAACCTGTACCCTAACACGTACGCTCACCCTAAATCGTTGTCGTACCCTAACCTCTACCCTAAACCATCCCCGTCCCCTAACGCTAACCCTAACTCTAACCCTCCCCCGAAAACTTACACTCACCCGTCCCATAATCCTCACCCGTACGCTAACACTAACCCGTACCCTAACACGTACGCTCACCCTAAACCGTTGTCGTACCCTAACCTGTACCCTAAACCGTCCCCGTCCCCTAACCCTAACCCTAAACCTAACCCTAACCCTAACCCTTACCCGAAGCCTTACCCTCACCCGTCCCCTAATCCTAAACCGTACGCTAACACTAACCCGTACCCTAACACATACGCTCACCCTAAATCTTTGTCATACCCTAACCTGTACCCTAAACCGTCCCCGTGCCCGTCCCCTAACCCTAACCCTAACCCTAACCCTAACACTTACCCGAAGCCTTACCCTCACCCTTCCCCTAATCCTAACCCGTACGCTAACACTAGCCCGTACCCTAACACGTACGCTCACCCTAAACCGTTGTCGTACCTTAACCTGTACCCTAAACCGTCCCCGTCCCCTAACCCTAACCCTAACCCTAACCCTAACCCTAACCCTTACTCGAAGCCTTACCCTCACCCGTCCACTAATCCTAACCCGTACGCTAACACTAACCCGTACCCTAACACGTACGCTCAACCTCAACTGTTGTTGTACCCTAACCTGTACCCTAAACCGTCCCCGTCCCCGTCCCCTAACCCTAACCCTAACCATAACCCTTACCCGAAGCCTTACCCTCACCCGTCCCCTAATCCTAAACCGTACGCTAACACTAAACCGTACCCTAACACGTACGCTCACCCTAAACCGTTGTCGTACCCTAACCTGTACCCTAAACCGTCCCCGCCCCTAACCCTAAACCTAACGCTTACCCGAAGCCTTACCCTCACCCGTCCCCTAATCCTAACCCGTACGCTATCACTAACCCGTACCCTAGCATGTACGCTCACCCTAAACCGTTGTCATACACTAACCTGTACCCTAAACCGTCCCCGTCCCCGTCCCCTAACCCTAACCCTAACCCTAAACGCAACCCTAACCCTTACCCTCACCCTTCCCCTAATCCTAACCTGTACGCTAACACTAACCCGTACCCTAACACGTAAGCTCACCCTAAACCGTTTTTGTACCCTAACCTGTAACCTAAACCGTCCCAGTACACGTCCCCGTCCCCAAACCCTAACCCTAATCCTTACCCGAAGCCTTACCCTCACCCGTCCCCTAATCCTAACCCGTACGCTAACACTAACCCGTACCCTAACACGTACGCTCACCCTAAACCGTTGTCGTACCCTAACCTGGACCCTAAACCGTCCCCGTCCCCGTCCCCTAACCCTAACCCTAACCCTAACCCGTCCCCGTCCCCGTCCCCGTCCCCTAACCCTAACCCTAAACCTTACCCGAAGACTTACCCTCACCCGTCCCCTAATCCTAACCCGTACGCTAACACTAACCCATACCCTAACCTGTACCCTAAACCGTCCCTGTCCCCGTCCCCTAACCTAACCCTAGCCCTAACCCTAACCCTAACCCTTACCCGAAGCCTTACCCTCACCCGTCCCCTAATCCTAAACCGTACGCTAACACTAACCCGTACCCTAACACGTACGCTCACCCTAAAACGTTGTCGCAGCCTAACCTGTACCCTAAACCGTCCCCGTCCCCTAACCCTAACCCTAACCCTAACCCTATCCCTAACCCTTACCCGAAGCCTTACCCTCACCCGTCCCCTAATCCTAACTCGTACGCTAACACTAACCCGTACCCTAACACGTACGCTCACCCTAAATCGTTGTCCTACCCTAACCTGTACCCTAAACCGTCCCCGAACACTAACCCTAACCCTAACCCTAACCCTAACACTTACCCGAAGACTTACCCTCACCCGTCCCCTAATCCTAACCCGTACGCTAACACTAACCCGTACCCTAACACGTACGCTCACCCTAAACCGTTGTCGTACCCTAACGTGTACCCTAAACCGTCCCCGTCCCCTAAACCTAACCCTAACCCTAACCCTAACCCTTACCCGAAGCCTTACCCTCACCCGTCTCCTAATCCTAACCCGTACGCTAACACTAACCCGTAACCTAACACGTAGGCTCACCCTAAACCGTTGTCGTAGCCTAACCTGTACCCTAAACCGTCCCGTCCCCTAACCGTAACCCTAACCCTAACCCTTACCCGAAGTCTTACCCTCACCCGTCCCCTAATCCTAACGCGTACGCTAACACTAACCCGTACCCTAACACGTACGCTCACCCTAAATCGTTGTCGTACCCTAACCTGTACCCTAAACCGTCCCCGTACCCTAACCCTAACCCTAACCCTAACCCTAACCCTAACACTTACCCGAAGCCTTACCCTCACCCGTCCCCTAATCCTAACCCGTACGCTAACACTAACCCGTACCCTAACACGTACACTCACCCTAAACCGTTTTCGTACCCTAACCTGTACCCTAAACCGTCCCCGTCCCCTAACCCTAACCCTAACCCTAACCCTAACCCTTACCCGAAGCCTTACACTCACCCGTCCCCTAATCCTCACCCGTACGCTAACACTAACCTGTACCCTAACACGTACGCTCACCCTAAACCTTTGTCGTACCCTAACCTGTACCCTAAACCGTCCGCGTCCCCTAACCCTAACCCTAACCCTAACCCTAACCCATACCCGAAGCCTTACCCTCACCCGTCCCATAATTCTAACCCGTACGCTAACACTAAACCGCACCCTAACACGTACGCTCACCCTAAACCGTTGTCGTACCCTAACCTGTACCCTAAACCGTCCCCGTCCCCGTCCCCTAACCGTAACCCTTACCCGAAGCCTTACCCTCACCCGTTCCCTAATCCTAAACCGTACGCTAACACTAACCCATAACCTAACACGTACGCTCACCCTAAACCGTTGTCGTACCCTAACTTGTACCCTAAACCGTCCCCGTCCCCTAACCCTAACCCTAACCCTAACCCTTACCAGAAGCCTTACCCTCACCTGTCCCCTAATCCTAACCCGTACGCTAAACTAACCCGTACCCTAAAACGTACGCTCACCCTAAACCGTTGTCGTACCCTAACCTGTACCCTAAACCGTCCCCGTTCCCTAACCCTAACCCTAACCCTAACCCTAACGCTTACCCGAAGCCTTACCCTCACCCGTCCCCTAATCCTAACCCGCACGCTATCACTAACCCGTACCCTAACACGTACGCTCACCCTAAACCGTTGTCGTACACTAAACTGTACCCTAAACCGGCGCCGTCCCCGTCCCCGTCCCCTAACCCTAACCCTAACCCTAACCCTTACCTGAAGCCTTACCCTCACCCGTCCCCTAATCCTAACCCGTACGCTAACACTAACCCGTACCCTAACACGTACGCTCACCCTAAACTGTTGTTGTACCCTAACCTGTACCATAAACCGACCCTTTCCCCGTCCCGTAACCCTAACCCTAACCCTAACCCTAACCCTAACCCTTACCCGAAGCCTTACCCTCACCCGTCCCCTAATCCTAATCCGTACGCTAACACTAACCCGTACCCTAACACGTACGCTCACCCTAAACCGTTGTCGTACCCTAACCTGTACCCTAAACCGTCCCCGTCCCCTAACCCTAACCCTAACCCTAACCCTAACACTAACCCTTACCCGAAGACTTACCCTCACCCGTCCCCTAATCCTAAACCTTACACTAACACTAACCCGTACCCTAACACGTAAGCTCACCCTAAACCGTTTTCGTACCCTAACCTGTACCCTAAACCGTCCCCGTCCCCTAACCCTAACCCTAACCCTAACCCTAACCCTTACCCGAAGCCTTACCGTCACCCGTCCCCTAATCCTAACCCGTACGCTAACACTAACCCGTACCCTAACACGTACTCTCACCCTAAATCGTTGTCGTACACTAACCTGTACCCTAAACCGTCCCCGTACCCTAACCCTAACCCTAACCCTAACCCTAACCCTAACACTTACCCGAAGCCTTACCCTCACCCGTCCCCTAATCCTAACCCGTACGCTAACACTAACCCGTACCCTAACACGTACGCTCACCCTAAACTGTTGTCGTACCCTAACCTGTACCCTAAACCGTCCCCGTCCCCGTCCCCGTCCCCGTCCCCTAACCCTAACCCTAACCCTTACCCGAAGCCTTACCCTCACCCGTCCCCTAATCCTAACCCGTACGCAACACTAACCCATACCCTAACATGTACGCTCACCCTAAAACGTTGTCGTACCCTAACCTGTACCCTAAACCGTCCCTGTCGCTGTCCCCTAACCCTAACCCTAACCCTAACCCTTACCCGAAGCCTTACCCTCACCCGTCCCCTAATCCTAACCTGTACGCTAACACTATCCCGTACCCTAACACGTACGCTCACCCTAAACCGTTGTCGCAGCCTAACCTGTACCCTAAACCGTCCCCGTCCCCTAACCCTAACCCTAACCCTAACCCTTACCCGAAGCCTTACACTCACCCGTCCCCTAATCCTAACTCGTACGCTAACACTAACCCGTACCCTAACACGTACGCTCACCCTAAATCGTTGTCGTACCCTAACCTGTACCCTAAACCGTACCCGAACCCTAACCCTAACCCTAACCCTAACCCTAACCCTAACACTTACCCGAAGCCTTACCCTCACCCGTCCCCTAATCCTAACCCGTACTCTAACACTAACCCGTACCTTAACACGTACGCTCACCATAAACCGTTGTCGTACCCTAACCTGTACCCTAAACCGTCCCCGTCCCCTAACCCTTACCCTAACCCTAATCCTAACCCTTACCCGAAGCCTTACCCTCACCCGTCCCCTAATCCTAACCCGTACGCTAACACTAACCCGTAACCTAACACGTACGCTCACCCTAAACCGTTGTCGTAGCCTAACCTGTACCCTAAACCGTCCCGTCCACTAACCCTAACCCTAACCCTAACCCTTACCCGAAGCCTTACCCTCACCTGTCCCATAATCCTAACCCGTACGCTAACACTAACCCGTACCCTAACACGTACGCTCACCCTAAATCGTTGTAGTACCCTAACCTGTACCCTAAACCGTCCCCGTACCCTAACCCTAACCCTAACCCTAACCCTAAAACTTACCCGAAGCCTTACCCTCACGCGTCCCCTAATCCTAACCCGTACGCTAACACTAACCCATACCCTAAGACGTACACTCACCTTAAACCGTTCTCGTACCCTAACCTGTACCCTAAACCGTCCCCGTCCCCTAACCCTAACCCTAACCCTAACCCTTACCCGAAGCCTTACACTCACCCGTCCCCTAATCCTAACTCGTACGCTAACACTAACCCGTACCCTAACACGTACGCTCACCCTAAATCGTTGTCGTACCCTAACCTGTACCCTAAACCGTACCCGAACCCTAACCCTAACCCTAACCCTAACCCTAACCCTAACCCATACCCGAAGCCTTACCCTCACCCGTCCCATAATTCTAACCCGTACGCTAACACTAAACCGCACCCTATCACGTACGCTCACCCTAAACCTTTGTCGTACCCTAACCTGTACCCTAAACCGTCCCCGTCCCCGTCCCCTAACCGTAACCCTTACCCGAAGCCTTACCCTCACCCGTCCCCTAATCCTAACCCGTACGCTAAACTAATCTGTACCCTAAAACGTACGCTCACCCTAAACCGTTGTCGTACCCTAACCTGTACCCTAAACCGTCCCCGTTCCCTAACCCTAACCCTAACCCTAACCCTAACGCTTACCCGAAGCCTTACCCTCACCCGTCCCCTAATCCTAACCCGCACGCTAACACTAACCCGTACCCTAACACGTACGCTCACCCTAACCGTTGTCGTACACTAACCTGTACCCTAAACCGGCGCCGTCCCCTTCCCCGTCCCCTAACCCTAACCCTAACCCTAACCCTTACCTGAAGCCTTACCCTCACCCGTCACCTAATCCTAACCCGTACGCTAACACTAACCCGTACCCTAACACGTACGCTCACCCTAAACTGTTGTCGTACCCTAACCTGTACCATAAACCGACCCTTTCCCCGTCCCGTAACCCTAACCCTAACCCTAACCCTAACCCTAACCCTTACCCGAAGCCTTACCCTCACCCGTCCCCTAATCCTAATCCGTACGCTAACACTAACCCGTACCCTAACACGTACGCTCACCCTTAACCGTTGTCGTACCCTAACCTGTACCCTAAACCGTCCCCGTCCCCTAACCCTAACCCTAACCCTAACCCTAACACTAACCCTTACTCGAAGACTTACCCTCACCCGTCCCCTAATCGTAAACCTTACGCTAACACTAACCCGTACCCTAACACGTAAGCTCACCCTAAACCGTTTTCGTACCCTAACCTGTACCCTAAACCGTCCCCGTCCCCTAACCCTAACCGTAACCCTAACCCTAACCCTAACCCTAACCCTTACCCGAAGCCTTACCGTCACCCGTCCCCTCATCCTAACCCGTACGCTAACACTAACCCGTACCCTAACACGTACTCTCACCCTAAATCGTTGTCGTACACTAACCTGTACCCTAAACCGTCCCCGTACCCTAACCCTAACCCTAACCCTAACCCTAACCCTAACACTTACCCGAAGCCTTACCCTCACCCGTCCCCTAATCCTAACCCGTACGCTAACACTAACCCGTACCCTAACACGTACGCTCACCCTAAACTGTTGTCGTACCCTAACCTGTACCCTAAACCGTCCCCGTCCCCGTCCCCGTCCCCGTCCCCTAACCCTAACCCTAAACCTTACCCGAAGCCTTACCCTCACCCGTCCCCTAATCCTAACCCGTACGCAACACTAACCCATACCCTAACATGTACGCTCACCCTAAAACGTTGTCGTACCCTAACCTGTACCCTAAACCGTCCCTGTCGCCGTCCCCTAACCCTAACCCTAACCCTAACCCTAACCCTTACCCGAAGCCTTACCCTCACCCGTCCCCTAATCCTAACCCGTACGCTAACACTATCCCGTACACTAACACGTACGCTCACCCTAAACCGTTGTCGCAGCCTAACCTGTACCCTAAACCGTCCCCGTCCCCTAACCCTAACCCTAACCCTAACCCTTACCCGAAGCCTTACACTCACCCGTCCCCTAATCCTAACTCGTACGCTAACACTATCCCGTACCCTAACACGTACGCTCACCCTAAATCGTTGTCGTACCCTAACCTGTACCCTAAACCGTACCCGAACCCTAACCCTAACCCTAACCCTAACCCTAACACTTACCCGAAGCCTTACCCTCACCCGTCCCCTAATCCTAACCCGTACTCTAACACTAACCCGTACCTTAACACGTACGCTCACCATAAACCGTTGTCGTACCCTAACCTGTACCCTAAACCGTCCCCGTCCCCTAACCCTTACCCTAACCCTAATCCTAACCCTTACCCGAAGCCTTACCCTCACCCGTCCCCTAATCCTAACCCGTACGCTAACACTAACCCGTAACCTAACACGTACGCTCACCCTAAACCGTTGTCGTAGCCTAACCTGTACCCTAAACCGTCCCGTCCACTAACCCTAACCCTAACCCTAACCCTTACCCGAAGCCTTACCCTCACCTGTCCCATAATCCTAACCCGTACGCTAACACTAACCCGTACCCTAACACGTACGCTCACCCTAAATCGTTGTCGTACCCTAACCTGTACCCTAAACCGTCCCCGTCCCCGTCCCCTAACCCAAGCCCTAAACCTAACCTTTACCCGAAGCCTTACCCTCACCCGTCCCCTAATCCTAACCCGTACGCTAACACTAACCCGTACCCTAACACGTACGCTCACCCTAAACCCTTGTCGTACCGTAACCTGGACCCTAAACCGTCCCCGTCCCCGTCCCCGTCCCTGTCCCCGTCCCCAACCCTAACCCTAACCCTAACCCTAACCCTAACACTTACCCGAAGCCTTACCCTCACCCGTCCCCTAATCCTAACCCGTACGCTAACACTAACCCGTACCCTAACACGTACGCTCACCCTGAACCGCTGTCGTAGCCTAACCTGTACCCTAAACCATCCCCGTCCCCTAACCCTAACCCTAACCCTAAACCTAACCCTTACCCGAAGCCTTAACCTCACCCGTCCCCTAATCCTAACCCGTACGCTAACACTAACCCGTACCCTAACACGTACACTCACCCTAAATCATTGTCGTACTCTAAACTGTACCCTAAACCGTCACCGTACCCTAACCTTAACCCTAACCCTAACCCTAACACTTACCCGAAGCCTTACCCTCACCCGTCCCCTAATCCTAACCCGTACGCTAACACTAACCCGTACCCTAACACGTACGCTCACCCTAAACCGTTGTCGTACCCTAACCTGTACCCTAAACCGTCCCCGTCCCCTAACCCTAACCCTAACCCTAACCCTTACCCGAAGCCTTAGCCTCACCCGTCCCCTTATCCTAAACCGTACACTAACACTAACCCGTACCCTAACACGTACGCTCACCCTAAACCGTTGTCGTACCCTAATCTGTACCCTAAACCGTCCCCGTCCCCTAACCCTAACCCTAACCCTAACCCTTACCCGAAGCCTTACCCTCACCCGTCCCCTAATCCTAACCCGTACGCTAACACTAACCAGTACCTTAACACGTACGCTCACCATAAACCGTTGTCGTACCCTAACCTGTACCCTAAACCGTCCCCGTCCCCTAACCCTAACCCTAACCCTTACCCGAAGCCTTACACTCACCCGTCCCATAATCCTCAACCGATCGCTAACAGTAACCCGTACCCTAACACGTACGCTCACCCTAAACCGTTGTCGTACCCTAACCTGTACCCTAAACCGTCCCCTAACCCTAAACCTAACCCTAACCCTAACCCTTACCCGAAGCCTTACCCTCACCCGTCCCCTAATCCTAACCCGTACGCTAACACTAACCCGTACCCTAACACATACGCTCACTCTAAACCGTTGTCATACCCTAACCTGTACCCTAAACCGTCCCCGTGCCCGTCCCCTAACCCTAACCCTAACCCTAACATTTACCCGAAGCCTTACCCTCACCCTTCCCCTAATCCTAACCCGTACGCTAACACTAGCCCGTACGCTAACACGTACGCTCACCCTAAACCGTTGTCGTACCCTAACCTGTACCCTAAACCGTCCCCGTCCCCTAACCCTAACCCTAACCCTAACCCTAACCCTAACCTTTACCCGAAGCCTTACCCTCACCCGTCCACTAATCCTAACCCGTACGCTAACACTAACCCGTACCCTAACACGTACGCTCACCCTAAACTGTTGTCGTACCCTAACCTGTACCCTAAACCGTCCCCGTCCCCGTCCCCTAACCCTAACCCTAACCCTAACCCTAACCCTAACCTTTACCCGAAGCCTTACCCTCACCCTTCCCCTAATCCTAAACCGTACGCTAACACTAACCCGTACCCTAACACGTACGCTCACCCTAAACCGTTGTCGTACCCTAAACTGTACCCTAAACCGTCCCCGCCCCTAACCCTAACCCTAACCCTAACCCTAACCCTAACCCTTACCCGAAGCCTTACCCTCACCCGTCCCCTAATCCTGACCCGTACGCTAACACTAAACCGTACCCTAACACGTACGCTCACCCTAAACCGTTGACGTACACTCACCTGTACCCTAAACCGTCCCCATCCCCTAACCCTAACCCTAACCCCAACCCTAACCCTAACCCTTACCCGAAGCCTTACACTCACCCGTCCCCTAATCCTAACCCGTAAGCTAAAACTAACCCGTACCCTAACACGTACGCTCACCCTAAAATGTTGTTGTACCCTAACAAGTACCCTAAACCGTCCACGTCCCCATCCCCAACCCTAACCCTAACCCTAACCCTAACCTTTACCCGAAGCCTTACCCTCACCCGTCCCCTAATCCTAACCCGTACGCTAACACTAACCCATACCCTAACATGTACGCTCATGCTAAACCGTTGTCGTACCCTAACCTGTACCCTAAACCGTCCCCGTCCCCGTCCCCGTCCCCGTCCCCTAACCCTAACCCTTACCCGAAGCCTTACCCTCACCCGTCCCCTAATACTAACCCGTACGCTAACACTAACCCATACCCTAACATGTACGCTCACGCTAAACCATTGTCGTACCCTAACCTGTACCCTAAACCGTCCCTGTCCCCGTCCCCTAACCCTAACCCTAACCCTAACCCTAACCCTAACCCTAACCCTAACCCTAACCCTAACCCTAACCCTAAACCTAACCCTTACCCGAAGCCTTACCCTCACCCGTCCCCTAATCCTAACCCGTACGCTAACACTAACCCGTACCCTAACACGTACGCTCACCCTAAACCGTTGTCGTACCCTAACCTGTACCCTAAACCGTCCCCGTCCCCTAACCCTAACCCTAACCCTAACCCTAACCCTAACCCTAACCCTAACCCTAACCCTAACCCTAACACTTACCCACACCCGTCCCCTAATCCTAACCTGTACGCTAACACTATCCCGTACCCTAACACGTAAGCTCACCCTAAACCGTTGTTGTACCCTAACCTGTACCCTAAACCGTCCCCGTCCCCGTCCCCGTCCCCTAACCCTAACCCTAACCCTTACCCGAAGCCTTACCCTCACCCGTCCCCTAATCCTAACCCGTACCCCAACACTAAACCGTACCCTAACACGTACGCTCACCCTAAACCGTTGTCGTACCCTAACCTGCACCCTAAACCGTCCCCGTCCCCGAACCCTAACCCTAACCCTAACCCTAACCCTTACCCGAAGCCTTACACTCACCCGTCCCATAATCCTCACGCGTACGCTAACACTAACCCGTACCCTAACACGTACGCTCACCCTAAACCGTTGTCGTACCATAACCTGTACCCTAAACCGTCCCCGTCCCCTAACCCTAACCCTAAACCTAACCCTAACCCTAACCCTTACACTCACCCGTCCCCTAATCCTAACCCGTAAGCTAACACTAACCCGTACCCTAACACGTACGCTCACCCTAAACCGTTGTCGTACCCTAACCTGTACCCTAAACAGTCCCCGTCCCCTAACCCTATCCCTAACCCTTTCCCGAATTCTTAACCTCACCCGTCACCTAATCCTAACCCGTACGCTAACACTAACCCGTACCCTAACACGTACGCTCACCCTAAACCGCTGTCGTACCCTAACCTGTACCCTAAACCGTCCCCGTCCCCTAACCCTAACCCTAACCATAACCCTAACCCTAACCCTTACCCGAAGCCTTACCCTCACCCGTCCCCTTATCCTAACCCGTACACTAACACTAACCCGTACCCTAACACGTACGCTCACCCTAAACCGTTGACGTACCATAACCTGTACCCTAAACGGTCCCCGTCCCCTAACCCTAACCCTAACCCTAACCCTTACCCGAAGCCTTACACTCACCCGTCCCCTAATCCTAACTCGTACGCTAACACTAACCCGTACCCTAACACGTACGCTCACCCTAAACCGTTGTCATACCCTAACCTGTACCCTAAACCGTCCCCGTCCCCTAACCCTAACCCTAACACTAACACTAACCCTAATCCTTACCCGAAACCTTACACTCACCCGTCCCCTAATCCTAACCCGTACGCTAACACTAACCCGTACCCTAACACGTACGCTCACCGTAAACCGTTGTCGTACACTAACCTGTACTATAAACGGTCCCCGTGCCCATCCCCTAACCCTAAGCCTAACCCTAACCCTCACCCTTACCCGAAGCCTTACTCTCACCCTTCCCCTAATCCTAACCCGTACACAAACACTAACCCGTACCCTAACACGTACGCTCACCCTCAACCGTTGTCGTACACTAATCTGTACCCTAAACCGTCCCCGTCCCCTATCCCTAACCCTAACCCTAACCCTAACCCTTACCTGAAGCCTTACCCTCACCCGTCCCCAATCCTAACCCGTACGCTAACACTAACCCGTACCCTAACACGTACGCTCTCCCTAAACAGTTGTCGTACCCTAACCTGTACCCTAAACCGTCCATGTCCCCTAACCCTAACTCTAACACTAACCCTAACCCTAACCCTTACCTGAAGCCTTACCGTAACCCGTCCCCTAATCCTAACCCGTACCCTAACACTAACCTGTACCCTAACACATACGCTCACCCTAAACCGTTGTCGTACCCTAACCTGTACCCTAAACCGTCCCCGTCCCCTTAACCTAACCCTAACCCTAACCCTTACCCGAAGCCTTACCCTAACCCGTCCCCCAATCCTAACCCGTACGCTAACACTAACACGTACCCTAACACGTACGCTCACCCTAAACCATTGTCGTACGCTAAACTGTACCCTAAACCGTCCCCGTACCCGTCCCCTGACCCTAACCCTAACCGTAACCCTAACCCTAACCCTTACCCAAAGCCTTACCCTAACCCTTCCCCTAATCCTAAACTGCACGCTAACACGAACCCTTACCCTAACACGTACGTTCACCCTAAACCGTTGTCGTACCTAACATGTACCCTAAACAGTCCCCGTCCCCGTGCCCGTCCCCTAACCCTAACCGTAACCCTAACCCTTACTCGAAGCCTTACCCTAACCTGTCCCCTAATCCTAACCCGTACGCTAACTTTAACCTGTACTCTAACACGTACACTCACCCTAAACCGTTGTCATACACTTACCTGTACACTCAAACGTCCCCTAACCCTAACCCTAACCCTAACCCTTACCCGAAGCCTTACCTTAACCCGTCCCCTAATCCTAACCCGTACACTAACACTAACCTGTACCCTAACACGTACGCTCACCCTAAACCGTTCTTGTACACTTACCTGTAACCTAAACCGTCCCCGTCCCCTTCCCCGTCCCCTAACCCTAACCCTAACCCTAACCCTTACCCGAAGCCTTACCCTAACCCATTCACTAATCCTAACCCGTACGCTAACAGTAACCCGTACCCTAACACGTACGCTCTCCCTAAACCGTTGTCGTACCCTAACCTGTACCCTAAACCGTCGCCGTCAACTAACCCTAACCCTAACCCTAACCCTAATCCTAACCCTAACCCTTAGCCGAAGCCTTACCCTAATCTGTCCCCTAATCCTAAACCGTACGCTAACACTAACCTGTACCCTAACACATACGCTCACCCTAAAACGTTGTCGTACACTAATCTGTACCCTAAACCGTCCCCGTCCCCTAACCCTAACCTTAACCCTAACCCTTACCCGAAGCCTTACACTAACCCGTCCCTTAATCCTAACCCGTACGCTAACACTAACACGTACCCTAACACGTACGCTCACCCTAAACCGTTGTCGTACACTAACCTGTACCCTAAACCATCCCCGTCCCCATCCACGTCCCCTAACCCTAACCCTAACCCTAATCGTTACCCGAAGCCTTACACTAATACATCCTATAATCCTAACACGTATGCTACCACTAACCCGTACCCTAACACGTATGCTCACCCTAAACAGTTGTCGTACCCTAACCAGTACCCTAAACTGTCCCCGTCCCCGTGCCCGTCCCCTAACCCTAACCCTAAACCTAACCCTTACCTGAAGCCTTACACTAACCCGTACCTTAATCCTAACCCTTACGCAAACACTAACACCTACCCTAACACGTATGCTCACCCTAAGCAGTTGTCATAGCCTAACCTGCACCCCAAACCGTCCCCGTCCTCTAACCCTAACCCTAACACTAACCTTAACCCTAAACTTTACCCGAAGCCTTACCCTAACCCTTCCCCTAATCCTAAACCGTATGCTAACACTAACCTGTACACTAACATGTACGCTCACCCTAAACCATTGTCGTACACTAACCTGTACCCTAAACCGTTCCCATCCCCTAACCCTATCCCTAACCCTAAACCTAACCCTTACCCGAAGCCTTACCCTAACCGGTCTTCTAATCCTAACCCGTACGCTAACACCAACAGGTACCATAACACGTACGCTCTAGCTAAACCGTTGTCGTGCCCTAACCTGTACCCTAAACCATCCCCGTACCCTAACCCTAACCCTACCACTAAACCTAACCTTAACATTTACCCGAAGCCTTACCCTAACCCGTCCCCTTATCCTAAAACGTACGCTAAAACTAACCTGTACCCTAACACGTATGCTCACGCTAAACCGTTGTCGTACCCTAACCTTTACCCTAAACCATCCACGTCCCCTAACACTAACCCTAACCCTAACCCTTACCCGAAGAATTACCCTAACACGTCCCCTAAACCTAACCCGTACGCTAACACTAACACGTACCCTAACACGTAGCCTCACCGTAAACAGTTGTTGTAACCTAAGCTGTACCCTAAAACGTCCCCGTTACCTAACCCTAACCTAACACCAACCCTAACCCTAACCCTTACCCGAAGCCTTACCCTAGCCCGTCCCCTAATCCTAACCCGTATGATAACACTAACCAGTATCCTAACACGTACGCTCTCCCTAAAACGTTGTCGTATGCTAACCTGTACTCTAAACGGTCCCAGTCCCCTGTTAAAGAAATCTGCACTACAATGAAGTCTCACTGCCCCCTGGTCAAAAGGGCCATCTGAAAAAAGTGTAAAATCCAGAAAGGCAGCACAGGCCATGGAGAACAGGGAGCCTTGTTATGCTGATGGGTGGGATGTAAATTGACAACAGCCACTCTGGAGAAGTGTATTGTGTTTCCTGAAACACCTAAAAAACAAAGCAACGGAGCCTACGGCACTTCCACTTATGGTCCTATAGCTTAGGGAAATTAAAATCAAAAACACACAGCCACCCCAAAGTTTCAGACGGCTCTGTTTACAAGAACCTCGTCTACGGTACAAGTTAAATATCCCAGAAAGCGAAAAATGGATAAAGAAGTTGTGGTACGTACGTACAATGGAATATCACTCACCAATGAAATCTATGTCATCTGGCCCGTCGTGGCATAATGAGTGGATTCAGGTACGATGATTCTAAGTGAAATAAGTCACACAGAAAATGAAACATCATAAGATATCACTAATACACCGAATGTAATCTTGGCTACACATGAACTGAAATACAAAACAGAACAGGGTCTCAAATTTAGAAAACCAACTTATGTTTGCTTAAGGGGAAAGGTGAGTTGGGGTGCTGCATAAAACCAGAGACAGAAATTAGCACAGATACCATTCCATAAGTCAAATATGTAATAGTCAAGACCTACCCTTTGCTCAACGAAATGGGCTAAACACCCTATATTCAACGCCTAGGAATACACCTGACTAGTAAGAATCTTCAAACCCATGGATTTATATGTCTCCATAAGAGAATCAAGCGTGTGTACAGCTGCATGAAGGCAGCAGAGAAAATCCGATAAATCCTATTATCAAAATGAATTACAAAAACAAAAAAGAATGACAGTGAAATAGAGAGCAATTCTTAAATAATTCATTCAGGGCTTGTGATGCAACCTGGATTTACCTCATCTAAACCCAGAGCTGAGTGAGACATAAGGTTGGACACTTCGGGCTGATAGCATTGGTGAGGTTCGATGAGAAAATGCAGACCATTTGAAGTCATACTACATGGTAACCATTCCATGGGTCCCAACTCTCCAGGTTTAAGCGATTCTTCCTTCAGCTAAAGCATGCATGGGAAACCCACAGTATTGTGCACCGTGTGACCGGGAAACATTTTCAAATGCATCTCAGTTTTTGTCCCCTTTTACTCGGGTTCACAATTCCAGACACTTTACTAACACTCTCCCCACTTGGAGAGTCAGTGCCTTTAACCTGCTGTTTGGCACAGTTTGCAATTTCTGCGCAAGATGAACAGGAATAGTGAGAACCAATGAGAGACTAGCTGTAGGTGTCTGCACGGGCAAATTTAACGCTCACTTCCCACCAGGAAGAGGAATTAACCAAACGCTCAGCATGCCGTGCCGGAACCAGATTAGGGCCTGAAGCAATCCTTCGGGTTCGTGGCCAGCTCAAAAGAAAGCGATTTGAAGAAAGGAGCTCAGGGGCACTGTAATTCACAAACCTGCAGAGTTATAAATGACAGCTATCGTCCAAAAATATATTGAAGGAAGGCTGCGAAGAGGACTTGAAAGCGGGGCAGAATTGCAGGAAAACGATTTCAGGTGGTGGACTGGAATTACATTTAAAGCATAGGAAAAGAGGCAGAACGTCGACAATGATGCACTTGGCCAAAAAGGGCGTATGCGTTTTTTCCTGAATATATTCAGGAAAAAACGCATACGCCCTTATTGGCCAACCAAGCAAGCATGTTAAAGAAATCTGCACTACAATGAAGTCTCACTGCCCCCCGATCAAAAGGGCCATCTGAAAAAAGTGTAAAATCCAGAAATGCAGCACAGGCCATGGAGAACAGGGAGCCTTGTTATGCTGATGGGTGGGATGTAAATTGCCAACAGCCACTCTGGAGAAGTGTATGGTGTTTCCTGAAACACCTAAAAAACAAAGCAATGCAGCATCCGGCACTTCCACATATGGTCCTATAGCTTGGGGAAATTAAAATCAAAAACACACAGCCACCCCAAAGTTTCAGACGGCTCTGTTTACAAGAAACTCGTCTAAGGTACAAGTTAAATGTCCCAGAAAGCGAAAAATGGATAAAGAAGATGTGGTACGTACGTACAATGGAATATCACTCACCAATGAAATCTATGTCATCTGGCCCGTCGTGGCATAATGAGTGGATTCAGGTACGATGATTCTAAGTGAAATAAGTCACACAGAAAATGAAACAGTATAAGATATCACTAATACACCGAATGTAATCTTGGCTACACATGAACTGAATTACAAAACAGAACAGGGTCTCAAATTTAGAAAACCAACTTATGTTTGCGTAAGAGGAAAGGTGAGTTGGGGTGCTGAATAAAACCAGAGTTAGAAATTAGCACAGATACCATTCCATAAGTCAAATACGTAATAGTCAAGACCTACCCCTTGCTCAACGAAATGGGCTAAACACCCTATATTCAACGCCTAGGAATACACCTGACTAGTAAGAATCTTCAAACCCATGGATTTATATGTCTCCATAAGAGAATCAAGCGTGTGTACAGCTGCATGAAGGAAGCAGAGAAAATCCGATAAATCCCATTATCAAAATGAATTACAAAAACAAAACACAATGACAGTGAAAGAGAGAGCAATTCTTAAATAATTCATTCAGGGCTTGTGATGCAACCTGGATTTACCTCATCTACACCCAGAGCTGAGTGAGACATAAGGTTCGACACTTCGGGCTGATAGCATTGGTGAGGTTCGATGAGCAAATGCAGACCATTTGAAGTCATACTGCATGGTACCCATTCCATGGGTCCCAACTCTCCAGGTTTAAGCGATTCTTCCTTCAGCTAAAACATGCATGGGAAACCCACAGTATGGTGCACCGTGTGACCGGGAAACTTTTTCAAATGCATCTCAGTATTCGCCCCCTTTTACTCGGGTTCACAATTCCAGACCCTTTACTAACACTCTCCCCGCTTGGAGAGTCAGTGCCTTTAACCTGCTGTTTGGCACAGTTTGCAATTTCTGCGCAAGATGAACAGGAATAGGGAGAACCAATGAGAGACTAGCTGTAGGTGTCTGCACGGGCAAATTTAACGCTCATTTCCAACCAGGAAGAGGAATTAACCAAACGCTCAGCATGCCGTGCCGGAACCAGATTAGGGCCTGAAGCAATCCTGCGGGTTTGCGGCTGGCTCATAAGAAAGCGATTTGAAGAAAGGAGCTCAGGGGCACTGTAATTCACAAGCCTGCAGAGGTATAAATAACAGCTATCGTCCAAAAATGTATTGAAGGAAGGCTGCGAAGAGGACTTGAAAGCGGGGCAGAATTGCAGGAAAACGATTTCAGGGGATAGACTGGAATTCCATTTAAAGCATAGGAAAAGAGGCAGAACGTCGACAATGATGCACTTGGCCAAAAAGTGCATATGCGTTTTTTCCTGAATATATTCAGGAAAAAACGCATACTCCCTTTTTGGCCAACCAAGCAAGCATGTTAAAGATATCTGCACTACAATGAAGTATCACTGCCCCCCGGTCAAAAGGGCCATCTGAAAAAAGTGTAAATCCAGAAATGCAGCACAGGCCATGGAGAACAGGGAGCCTTGTTATGCTGATGGGTGGGATGTAAATTGCCAAGAGCCACTCTGGAAAAGTGTATGGTTTTTCCTGAAACACCTAAAAAACAAAGCAACGGAGCCTACGGCACTTCCACTTATGGTCCTATAGCTTAAGGAAACTAAAATCAAAAATACACAGCCACCCCAAAGTTTCAGACGGCTCTGTTTACAAGAACCTCGTCTACGGTACAAGTTAAATATCCCAGAAAGTGAAAAATGGATAAAGAAGTTGTGGTACGTACGTACAATGGAATATCAGTCACCAATGAAATCTATGTCATCTGGCCCGTCGTGGCATAATGAGTGGATTCAGGTACGATGATTCTAAGTTAAATACGTCACACAGAAAATGAAACATCATAAGATATCACTAATACACCGAATGTAATCTTGGCTACACATGAACTGAATTACAAAACAGAACAGGGTCTCAAATTTAGAAAACCAACTTATGTTTGCATAAGGGGAAAGGTGAGTTGGGGTGCTGCATAAAACCAGAGTTAGAAATTAGCACAGATACCATTCCATAAGTCAAATACATAATAGTCAAGACATACCCCTTGCTCAACGAAATGGGCTAAACACACTATATTCAACGCCTAGGAATACAGCTGACTAGTAAGGATCTTCAAACCCATGGATTTATATGTCTCCATAAGTGAATCAAGCGTGTGTACAGCTGCATGAAGGCCACAGAGAAAATCCGATATATCCTATTATCAAAATGAATTACAAAAACAAAACACAATGACAGTGAAATAGAGAGCAATTCTTAAATAATTCATTCAGGGCTTGTGATGCAACCTGGATTTACCTCATCTACACCCAGAGCTGAGTGAGATATAAGGTTGGACACTTCGTGCTGATACCATTGGTGAGGTTCGATGAGAAAATGCAGACTATTTGAAGTCATACTGCATGGTACCCATTCCATGGGTCCCAACTCTCCAGGTTGAAGTGATTCTTCCTTCAGCTATAGCATGCATGGGAAACCCACAAAATGGTGCACCGTGTGACCGGGAAACGTTTACAAATGCATCTCAGTTTTGTCCCCTTTTACTCG
Source organism: Delphinapterus leucas (assembly GCF_059928025.1). Classification (NCBI taxonomy): domain Eukaryota; kingdom Metazoa; phylum Chordata; class Mammalia; order Artiodactyla; family Monodontidae; genus Delphinapterus; species Delphinapterus leucas. The sequence continues at coordinate 3,174,789 of NC_143129.1, forward strand.
GGTTCAGAATTCCAGACCCTTTACTAACACTCTCCCCACTTGGAGAGTCAGTGCCTTTAACCTGCTGTTTGGCACAGTTTGCAATTTCTGCGCAAGATGAACAGGAATAGGGAGAACCAATGAGAGACTAGCTGTAGGTGTCTGCACGGGCAAATTTAACGCTCATTTCCCACCAGGAAGAGGAATTAACCAAAGGCTCAGCATGCCGTGCCAGAACCAGATTGGGCCTGAAGCAATCCTGCGGGTTTGTGGCCAGCTCAAAAGAAAGCGATTTGAAGAAAGGAGCTCAGGGTCACTGTAATACACAAACCTGCAGAGTTATAAATGACAGCTATCATCCAAAAATATATTGAAGGAAGGCTAGAAGAGGACTTGAAAGCGGGGCAGAATTGCAGGAAAACGATTTCAGGGGGTAGACTGGAATTGCATTTAAAGCATAGGAAAAGAGGCAGAACGTCGACAATGATGCACTTGGCTAAAAAGGGCGTATGCATTTTTTCCTGAGTATATTCAGGAAAAAACACATACGCCCTTTTTGGCCAACCGAGCAAGCATATTAAAGAAATCTGCAATACAATGAAGTCTCACTGCCCCTGGTCAAAAGGGACATCTGAAAAAAGTGTAAAATCCAGAAATGCAGCACAGGCCATGGAGAACAGGGAGCCTTGTTATGCTGATGGGTGGGATATAAATTGCCAACAGCCACTCTGGAGAAGTGTATGGTGTTTCCTGAAACACCTAAAAAACAAAGCAATGGAGCTTACGGCACTTCCACTTATGGTCCTATAGCTTAGGGAAATTAAAATCAAAAACACACAGCCACCCCAAAGTTTCAGACGGCTCTGTTTACAAGAACCTCGTCTACGGTACAAGTTAAATATCCCAGAAAGCGAAAAATGGATAAAGAAGTTGTGGTACGTACGTACAATGGAATATCATTCACCAATGAAGTCTATGTCATCTGGCCCGTCGTGGCATAATGAGTGGATTCAGGTACGATGATTCTAAGTGAAATAAGTCACACAGAAAATGAAACATCATAAGATATCACTAATACACCGAATGTAATCTTGGCTACATATGAACTGAATTACAAAACAAAACAGGGTCTCAAATTTAGAAAACCAACTTATGTTTGCTTAAGGGGAAAGGTGAGTTGGGGTGCTGCATAAAACCAGAGATAGAAATTAGCACAGATACCTTTCCATAAGTCAAATATGTAATAGTCAAGACCTACCCCTTGCTCAACGAAATGGGCTAAACACCCTATATTCTACGCCTAGGAATACACCTGACTAGTAAGAATCTTCAAACCCATGGATTTATATGTCTCCATAAGAGAATCAAGCGTGTGTACAGCTGCATGAAGGCAGCAGAGAAAATGCGATAAATCCTATTATCAAAATGAATTACAAAAACAAAACACAATGACACTGAAATAGAGAGCATTCTTAAATAATTCATTCAGGGCTTGTGATGCAACCTGGATTTACCTCATCTACACCCAGAGCTGAGTGAGACATATGTTGTACACTTCGGGCTGATAATACTGGTGAGGTTCGATGAGCAAATGCAGACCATTTGAAGTCATACTGCATGGTACCCATTCCATGGGTCCCAACTCTCCAGGTTTAAGCGATTCTTCCTTCAGCTAAAGCATGCATGGGAAACCCACAGTATGGTGCACCGTGTGACCGGGAAACGTTTTCAAATGCATCTCAGTTTTTGTCCCCTTTTACTCGGGTTCACAATTCCAGACCCTTTACTAACACTCTCCCCACTTGGAGAGTCAGTGCCTTTAACCTCCTGTTTGGGACAGTTTGCAATTTCTGTGCAAGATGAACAGGAATAGGGAGAACCAATGAGAAACTAGCTGTAGGTGTCTGCACGGGCAAATTTAACGCTCATTTCCCACCAGGAAGAGGAATTAACCAAAGGCTCAGCATGCCGTGCCGGAACCAGATTAGGGCCTGAAGCAATCCTGCGGGTTTGCGGCCAGCTCACAAGAAAGCGATGTGAAGAAAGGAGCTCAGGGGCAATGTAATTCACAAACCTGCAGAGTTATAAATGACAGCTATCGTCCAAAATTATATTGAAGGAAGGCTGCGAAGAGGACATGAAAGCGGGGCAGAATTGCAGGAAAACGATTTCAGGGGGTAGACTGGAATTGCATTTAAAGCATAGGAAAAGAGGCAGAACGTCGACAATGATGCACTTGGCCAAAAAGGGCGTATACGTTTTTTCCTGAATATATTCAGGAAAAAACGCATACGCCCTTTTAGGCCAACCAAGCAAGCATGTTAAAGAAATCTGCACTACAATGAAGTCTCACTGCCCCCCGGTCAAAAGGGCCATCTTAAAAAAGGGTAAAATCCAGAAATGCAGCACAGGCCATGGAGAACAGGGAGCCTTGTTATGCTGATGGGTGGGATGTAAATAGCCAACAGCCACTCTGGAGAAGTGTATGGTGTTTCCTGAAACACCTAAAAAACAAAGCAACGGAGCCTACGGCACTTCCACTTATGGTCCTATAGCTTAGGGAAATTAAAATCAAAACCACACAGCCACCCCAAAGTTTCAGACGGCTCTGTTTACAAGAACCTCGTCTACGGTACAAGTTAAATATCCCAGAAAGCGAAAAATGGATAAAGAAGTTGTGGTACGTACGTACAATGAAATATCACTCACCAATGAAGTCTATGTCATCTGGCACGTCCTGGCATAATGAGTGGATTCAGGTACGATGATTCTAAGTGAAAAAAGTCACACAGAGAATGAAACATCATAAGATATCACTAATACACCGAATGTAATCTTGGCTACACATGAACTGAATTACAAAACAGAACAGGGTCTGAAATTTAGAAAACCAACTTATGCTTGCTTAAGGGGAAAGGTGAGTTGGGGTGCTGCATAAAACCAGAGATAGAAATTAGCACAGATACCTTTCCATAAGCCAAATATGTAATAGTCAAGACCTACCCCTTGCTCAACGAAATGGACTAAACACCCCATATTCAACGCCTAGGAATACACCTGACTAGTAAGAATCTTAAGACCCATGGATTTATATGTCTCCATAAGGAAATCAAGCGTGTGTACAGCGGCCTATATGGAGCAGTGAAAATCCGATAAATCCCATTATCAAAATAAATTTCACAAACACAACACAATGACAGTGAAATAGAGAGCACTTCTTAAATAATTAATTCAGGGCTTGTGATGCAACCTGTATTTACCACATCAACACCCAGAGCTGGGTGAGACATAAGGCTGGACACTTCGGGCTGATAGCATTGGTGAGGTTCGGTGAGCAAACGCAGACCCTTTGAAGTCATACTGCATGGTAGCCATTCCATTGGTCCCAACTCTCCAGGTTTAAGGGATTCTTTCTTCAGCTAAAACATGCATGGGAAACCCAGAGTATGGTCCACCGTGTGATTGGGAAACGTTTTCAAATGCATCTCAGGTTTCGTCCCCTGGTACTCGGGTTCACCATTCCAGACGCTTTACTAACACTCTCCCCACTTGGAGAGTCAGTGCCTTTAACCGCCTGTTTGGCACAGTGTGCAATTTCTGCACAAGATGAACAGGAATAGGGAGAACCAATGAGAGAGAAGCTGTAGGTGGCTGCACGGGCAAATGGAACGCTCATTTCCCAGCAGGAAGAAGAATTATCCAAATGCTCAGCGTGCCCTGCCGGAACCAGATTAGGGCCTGAAGCAATCCTGCGATTTTGCGGCCAGCTCACAAGAAAGCGAGTTGAAGAAAGGAGCTCAGGGGCAGTGTAATTCACAAACCTGCAGAGTTATGAATGACAGCTCGTTCAAAAATGTATTGAAGTAAGTCCTCGAAGAGGACTTGAAAGCGGGGCAGAATTTCAGGAAAACGATTTCAGGGGGTAGACTGGAATTGCACTTAAAGCATAGGAAAAGAGGCAGAATGTCGACAATGATGCACTTGGCCAAAAAGGGCGTATGCGTTTTTTCCTGAATATATTCAGGAAAAAACGCATACGCACTTTTTGGCCAACCAAGCAAGCGTGTAAAGGAAATCTGAACTACAATGAAGTCTCACTGCCCCCCGGTCCAAACGGCCATCTGAAACAAGTGTAAAATCCAGAAAGGCAGGACAGGTCATGGAGAAGAGGGAGCCTTGTTATGCTGATGGGCGGGATGTAAATTGCCAACAGCCACTCTGGAGAAGTGTATGGTGTTTCCTGAAACACGTAGGAAACAAAGCAACACAGCCTATGGCACTTCCACTTAGGGTCCTATAGCTTAGGGATATTAAAATCAAAAACACACAGCCACCCCAAAGTTTGGGACGGCTCTGTTTACAAGAACCTCGTCTACGGTACAAGTTAAATATCCGAGAAAGCAAAAAATGGATAAAGAAATTGTGGTACGTACGTACAATGGAATATCACTCAGCAATGAGATCTAGGTCATCAGGCCCGTAGCGGCAAAATCAGTGGATTCAGGTACGACGATTCTACGAGAAATAAGTCTCTCAGAAAAAGAAATATCATAAGATATCACTAATACACGGAACGTAAACTTCGCTACACATGAACTGAATTACAAAACAGAACAGGGTCTCAAATTTAGAAAACCAACTTATGCTTGCTTATGGGGAAAGGTGAGTTGGGGTGCTGCATCAAACCAGAAATTGAAATTAGCACAGATACCGTTCCATAAGCCAAATATATAATAGACAAGACCTACTCCTTGCTCAACGAAATGGACTCAACACCCCATATTCAACGCCTGGGAATATACCTGACAAGTAAGAATCTTAAGACCCATGGATTTATATGTCTCCATAAGGAAATCAAGCGTGTGTACAGCAGCCTAAACGCAGCAGTGAAAATCCGATAAATCCCATTATCAAACTAAATTTCACAAACAAAACACAATGACAGTGAAATAGAGAGCAATTCTTAAATAATTCATTCAGGGCTTGTGATGCAACCTGGATTTACCACATCTACACCCAGAGCTGGGTGAGACATAAGGCTGGACACTTCGGGCTGATAGCATTGGTGAGGTTCGGTGAGCAAACGCAGACCCTTTGAAGTCATACTGCATGGTACCCATTCCATGGGTCCCAACTCTCCAGGTTTAAGGGATTCTTCCTTCAGCTAAATCATGCATGGGAAACCCAGAGTATGGTCCACCGTGTGATTGGGAACGGTTTCAAATGCATCTCAGGTTTCGTCCCCTGGTACTCGGGTTCACCGTTCCAGACGCTTTACTAACACTCTCCCTACTTGGAGAGTCAGTGCCTTTAACCTCCTGTTTGGCACAGTTTGCAATTTCTGCGCAAGATGAACAGGAATAGGGAGAACCAATGAGAGACTAGCTGTAGGTGTCTGCACGTGCCAATGGAACGCTCATTTCCCACCAGGAAGAGGAATTAACCAAAGGCTCATCGTGCCCTGCCGGAACCAGATTAGGGCCTGAAGCAATCCTGCGGTTTTGCGGCCAGCTCACAAGAAAGCGAGTTGAAGAAAGGAGCTCAGGGGAACTGTAATTCACAAACCTGCAGAGTTATGAATGACAGCTATCGCCCAAAAATGTATTGAAGTATGTCTTCGAAGAGGACTTGAAAGCGGGGCAGAATTTCAGGAAAACGATTTCAGGGGGTAGACTGGAATTGCACTTAAAGCATACGAAAAGAGGCAGAATGTCCACAATGATGCACTTGGCCAAAAAAGGCGTATGAGTTTTTTCCTGAATATATTCAGGAAAAAACGCATACGTGCTTTTTGGGCAACCAACAAGCCTGTAAAGGAAATCTGCACTACAATGAAGTCTCACTGCCCCCCGGTCAAAAGGGCCATCTGAAAAAAGTGTAAAATCCAGAAAGGCAGGCCAGGTCATGGAGAACAGGGAGCCTTGTTATGCTGATGGGCGGGATGTACATTGCCAACAGCCACTCTGGAGAAGTGTATGTTGTTTCATGAAACACGTAGGAAACAAAGCAACACAGCCTATGGCACTTCCAATTAGGGTCCTATAGCTTAGGGAAATTAAAATCAAAAACACACAGCCACCCCAAAATTTGGGATGGCTCTGTTTACAAGAACCTCGTCTACCGTACAAGTTAAATATCCGAGAAAGCAAAACATGGATAAAGATGTTGTGGTACGTATGTACAATGGAATATCACTCAGCAATGAAATCTATGTCATCAGGCCCGTAGCAGCATCATGAATTGATTCAAGTACTATGATTCTACTAGAAATAATCTCACAGAAAAAGAAAGATCATAAGATATCACTAATACACGGAACGTAAACTTGGCTACACATGAACTGAAATACAAAAGAGAACAGGGTCTCAAATTTAGAAAACCAACTTATGCTTGCTTATAGGGAAAGGTGAGTTGGGGTGCTGCATAAAACCAAAGATTGAAATTAGTACAGATAACGTTCCATAAGCCAAATATATAATAGACAAGACCTACACCTTGCTCAACGAAATGGACTCAACACCCCTTATTCAACGCCTGCGAATATACCTGACAAGTAAGAATCTTAAAACCCATGGATTTATATGTCTCCATAAGGAAATCAAGCATGTGTACAGCGGCCTAAACACAAGAGTGAAAATCCGATAAATCCCATTATCAAAATAAATTTCAAAAACAAAACACAATGACAGTGAAATAGAGAGCAATTCTTAAATAATTCATTCAGGGCTTGTGATGCAACCTGGATTTACCTCATCTACACCCAGAACTGAGTGAGACATAAAGTTGGACACTTCGGGCTGATAGCATTGGTGAGGTTTGATGAGCAAATGCAGACCATTTGAAGTCATACTGCACGGTACCCATTCCAAGGGTCCCAACTCTCCAGGTTTAAGCGATTCTTCCTTCAGCTAAAACATGCATGGGAAACCCACAGTATGGTGCACCGTGTGACCGGGAAACGTTTTCAAATGCATCTCAGTTTTTGTCCCCTTTTACTCGGGTTCACAATTCCAGACCCTTTACTAACACTCTTCCCACTTGGAGAGTCAGTGCATTTAACCTGCTGTTTGGCAGTTTGCAATTTCTGCGCAAGATGAACAGGAATAGGGAGAAACAATGAGAGACTAGCTGTAGGTGTCTGCACGGGCAAATTTAACGCTCATTTCCCACCAGGAAGAGGAATTAACCAAACGCTCAGCATGCCATGCCGGAACCAGATTAGGGCCTGAAGCAATCCTGCGGGTTTGTGGCCAGCTCACAAGAAAGCGATTTGAAGAAAGGAGCTCAGGGGCACTGTAATTCACAAACCTGCAGAGTTATAAATGACAGCTATTGTCCAAAAATATATTGAAGGAAGGCTGCGAAGAGGACTTGAAAGCGGGGCAGAATTGCAGGAAAACGATTTCAGGGGGTAGACCTGAATTTCATTTAAAGCATAGGAAAAGAGGCAGAACGTCGACAATGGTGCACTTGGCCAAAAAGGGCGTATGCGTTTTTTCCTGAATATATTCAGGAAAAAACGCATACGCCCTTTTTGGCCAACCAAGCAAGCATGTTAAAGAAATCTGCACTACAATGAAGTCTCACTGCCCCCCGGTCAAAAGGGCCATCTGAAAAAAGTGTAAAATCCAGAAATGCAGCACAGGCCATGGAGAACCGGGAGCCATGTAATGCTGATGGGTGGGATGTAAATTGCCAACAGCCACTCTGGAGAAGTGTATGGTGTTTCCTGAAACACCAAAAAAACAAAGCAACGGAGCCTACAGCACTTCCACTTATGGTCCTATAGCTTAGGGAAATTAAAATCAAAAACACACAGCCACCCCAGTTTCAGACGGCTCTGTTAACAAGAACCTCATCTACGGTATAAGTTAAATATCCCAGAAAGCGAAAAATGGATAAAGAAATTGTGGTACGTACGTACAATGGAATATCACTCACCAATGACATCTATGTCATCAGGCCAGCCATGGCATAATGAGTGGTTTCATGTACAATGATTCTAAGTGAAATAAGTCACACAGAAAATGAAACATCATAAGATATCACTAATACACGGAATGTAATCTTGGCTACACATGAACTGAATTACAAAACAGAACAGGGTCTCAAATTTAGAAAACCATCTTATGTTTGCTTAAGGGGTAAGGTGAGTTGGGGTGCTGCATAAAACCAGAGATAGAAATTAGCACAGATACCATTCCATACGTCAAATATGTAATAGTCAAAACCTACCCCTTGCTCAACTAAATGGGCTAAACACCCTATATTCAACGCCTAGTTATACACCTGACTAGTAAGAATCTTCAAACCCATGGATTTATATGTCTCCATAAGAGAATCAAGCGTGTGTACAGCTGCATGAAGGCAGCAGAGAGAATCCGATAATTCCGATTATCAAAATGAATTACAAAAACAAAACACAATGACAGTGAAATAGAGAGCAATTCTTAAATAATTCATTCAGGACTTGTGATGCAATCTGGATTTACCTCATCTACACCCAAAGCTGAATGACACATAAGGTTAGACTCTCAGGGCTGATAGAAATGGTGAGGTTCGATGAGCAAATGCAGACCATTTGAAGTCATACTACATGGTACCCATTCCATGGGTCCCAACTGTCCAGGTTTAAGCGATTCTTCCTTCAGCTAAAGCATGCATGGGAAACCCACAATATGGTGCACCGTGTGACTGGGAAACCTTTTCAAATGCATCTCAGGGTTTGTCCCCTTTTACTCGGGTTCACAATTCCAGACCATTTACTAACACTCTCCCCACTTGGAGAGTCAGTGCCTTTAACCTCCTGTTTGGCACAGTTTGCAATTTCTGTGCAAGATGAACAGGAATAGGGAGAACCAATGAGAGACTAGCTGTAGGTGTTTGCAGGGGCAAATTTAACGCTCATTTCCCACCAGGAAGAGGAATTAAACAAAGGCTCAGCATGCCGTGCCGGAACCAGATTGGGGCCTGAAGCAATCCTGCGGGTTTGCGGCTGGCTCATAAGAAAGCGATTTGAAGAAAGGCGCTCAGGGGCACTGTAATTCACAAGCCGGCAGAGTTATAAATGACAGCTATCGTCCAAAAATATATTGAAGGAAGGCTGCGAAGAGGACTTGAAAGCGTGGCAGAATTGCAGGAAAACGATTTCAGGGGGTAGACTGGAATTGCATTTAAAGCATAGGAAAAGAGGCAGAACGTCGACAATGATGCACTTGGCCAAAAAGTGCATATGCGTTTTTTCCTGAATATATTCAGGAAAAAACGCATACGCTCTTTTTGGCCAACCAAGCAAGCATGTTAAAGATATCTGCACTACAATGAAGTCTCACTGCCACCCGGTCAAAAGGGCCATCTGAAAAAAATGTAAAATCCAGAAATGCAGCACAGGCCATGGAGAACAGGGAGCCTTGTTATGCTGATGGGTGGGATGTAAATTGCCAACAGCCACTCTGGAGATGTGTATGGTGTTTCCTGAAACAACTAAAAAACAAAGCAACGGAGCCTACGGCACTTCCACTTAGGGTCCTATAGCTTAGGGAAATTAAAATCAAAAACACACAGCCACCCCAAAGTTTCAGACGGCTCTGTTTACAAGAACCTCGTCTACGGTACAAATTAAATATCCCAGAAAGCGAAAAACGGAATAAGAAGTTGTGGTACGTACGTACAATGAAATATCACTCACCAATGAAATCTATGTCATCTGGCCCGTCGTGGCATAATGAGTGGATTCAGGTACGATGATTCTAAGAGAAATAAGTCACACAGAAATTGAAACATCATAAGATATCTCTAATACACCGAATGTAATCTTGGCTACACATGAACTGAATTACAAAACAGAACAGGATCTCAAATTTAGAAAACCAACTTATGTTTGCTTAAGGGGAAAGGTGAGTTGGGGTGCTGCATAAAACCAGAGATAGAAATTAGCACAGATACCATTCAATACGTCAAATATGTAATAGTCAAGACCTACCCCTTGCTCAACGAAATGGGCTAAACACCCTATTTTCAACGCCTAGGAATACACCTGACTAGTAAGAATCTTCAAACCAATGGATTTATATGTCTCCATAAGAGAATCAAGCATGTGTACAGCTGCATGAAGGCAGCAGAGAAAATCCGATAAATCCCATTATCAAAATGAATTACAAAAACAAAACACAATGACAGTGAAATAGAGAGCAATTCTTAAATAATTCATTCAGGGCTTGTGATGCAACCTGGATTTACCTCATCTATACCCAGAGCTGAGTGAGACATAAGGTTGGACACTTCGCGCTGATAGCATTGGTGAGGTACAATGAGCAAATGCAGACTATTTGAAGTCATACTGCATGGTACCCATTCCATGGGTCCCAACTCTCCAGGTTGAAGTGATTCTTCCTTCAGCTATAGCATGCATGGGAAACCCACAAAATGGTGCACCGTGTGACCGGGAAACGTTTACAAATGCATCTCAGTTTTGTCCCCTTTTACTTGGGTTCAGAATTCCAGACCCTTTACTAACACTCTCCCCACTTGGAGAGTCAGTGCCTTTAACCTGCTGTTTGGCACAGTTTGCAATTTCTGCGCAAGATGAACAGGAATAGGGAGAACCAATGAGAGACTAGCTGTAGGTGTCTGCACGGGCAAATTTAACGCTCATTTCCCACCAGGAAGAGGAATTAACCAAAGGCTCAGCATGCCGTGCCAGAACCAGATTGGGCCTGAAGCAATCCTGCGGGTTTGTGGCCAGCTCAAAAGAAAGCGATTTGAAGAAAGGAGCTCAGGGTCACTGTAATACACAAACCTGCAGAGTTATAAATGACAGCTATCATCCAAAAATATATTGAAGGAAGGCTGGAAGAGGACTTGAAAGCGGGGCAGAATTGCAGGAAAACGATTTCAGGGGGTAGACTGGAATTGCATTTAAAGCATAGGAAAAGAGGCAGAACGTCGACAATGATGCACTTGGCTAAAAAGGGCGTATGCGTTTTTTCCTGAGTATATTCAGGAAAAAACACATACGCCCTTTTTGGCCAACCGAGCAAGCATATTAAAGAAATCTGCAATACAATGAAGTCTCACTGCCCCTGGTCAAAAGGGACATCTGAAAAAAGTGTAAAATCCAGAAATGCAGCACAGGCCATGGAGAACAGGGAGCCTTGTTATGCTGATGGGTGGGATATAAATTGCCAACAGCCACTCTGGAGAAGTGTATGGTGTTTCCTGAAACACCTAAAAAACAAAGCAATGGAGCTTACGGCACTTCCACTTATGGTCCTATAGCTTAGGGAAATTAAAATCAAAAACACACAGCCACCCCAAAGTTTCAGACGGCTCTGTTTACAAGAACCTCGTCTACGGTACAAGTTAAATATCCCAGAAAGCGAAAAATGGATAAAGAAGTTGTGGTACGTACGTACAATGGAATATCATTCACCAATGAAGTCTATGTCATCTGGCCCGTCGTGGCATAATGAGTGGATTCAGGTACGATGATTCTAAGTGAAATAAGTCACACAGAAAATGAAACATCATAAGATATCACTAATACACCGAATGTAATCTTGGCTACATATGAACTGAATTACAAAACAAAACAGGGTCTCAAATTTAGAAAACCAACTTATGTTTGCTTAAGGGGAAAGGTGAGTTGGGCTGCTGCATAAAACCAGAGATAGAAATTAGCACAGATACCTTTCCATAAGTCAAATATGTAATAGTCAAGACCTACCCCTTGCTCAACGAAATGGGCTAAACACCCTATATTCTACGCCTAGGAATACACCTGACTAGTAAGAATCTTCAAACCCATGGATTTATATGTCTCCATAAGAGAATCAAGCGTGTGTACAGCTGCATGAAGGCAGCAGAGAAAATGCGATAAATCCTATTATCAAAATGAATTACAAAAACAAAACACAATGACACTGAAATAGAGAGCATTCTTAAATAATTCATTCAGGGCTTGTGATGCAACCTGGATTTACCTCATCTACACCCAGAGCTGAGTGAGACATATGTTGTACACTTCGGGCTGATAATACTGGTGAGGTTCGATGAGCAAATGCAGACCATTTGAAGTCATACTGCATGGTACCCATTCCATGGGTCCCAACTCTCCAGGTTTAAGCGATTCTTCCTTCAGCTAAAGCATGCATGGGAAACCCACAGTATGGTGCACCGTGTGACCGGGAAACGTTTTCAAATGCATCTCAATTTTTGTACCCTTTTACTCGGGGTCACAATTCCAGACCCTTTACTAACACTCTCCCCACTTGGAGAGTCAGTGCCTTTAACCTCCTGTTTGGGACAGTTTGCAATTTCTGTGCAAGATGAACAGGAATAGGGAGAACCAATGAGAAACTAGCTGTAGGTGTCTGCACGGGCAAATTTAACGCTCATTTCCCACCAGGAAGAGGAATTAACCAAAGGCTCAGCATGCCGTGCCGGAACCAGATTAGGGCCTGAAGCAATCTTGCGGGTTTGCGGCCAGCTCACAAGAAAGCGAGTTGAAGAAAGGAGCTCAGGGGCACTGTAATTCACAAACCTGCAGAGTTATAAATGACAGCTATCGTCCAAAAATATATTGAAGGAAGGCTGCGAAGAGGACTTGAAAGCGGGGCAGAATTGCAGGAAAACGATTTCAGGGGGTAGACTGGAATTGCATTTAAAGCATAGGAAAAGAGGCAGAACATCGACAATGATGCACTTGGCCAAAAAGTGCGTATGCGTTTTTTCCTGAATATATTCAGGAAAAAACGCATACGCCCTTTTAGGCCAACCAAGCAAGCATGTTAAAGAAATCTGCACTACAATGAGGTCTCACTGCCCCCCGGTCAAAAGGGCCATCTGAAAAAAGTGTAAAATCCAGAAATGCAGCATAGGCCATGGAGAACAGGGAGCCTTGTTATGCTGATGGATTGGATGTAAATAGCCAACAGCCACTCTGGAGAAGTGTATGGTGTTTCCTGAAACACCTAAAAAACAAAGCAACGGAGCCTACGGCACTTCCACTTATGGTCCTATAGCTTATGGAAATTAAAATCAAAAACACACAGCCACCCCAAAGTTTCAGACGGCTCTGCTTACAAGAACCTCGCCTACAGTACAAGTTAAATATCCCAGAAAGCGAAAAATGGATAAAGAAGTTGTGGTACGTACGTACAATGGAATATCACTCACCAATGAAGTCTATGTCATCGGGCCCATCGTGGCATAATGAGTGAATTCAGTTACGATGATTCTCAGTGAAATAAGTCACACAGAAAATGAAACATCATAAGATATCACTAATACACCAATTGTAATCTTGGCTACATATGAACTGAATTACAAAACAGAACAGGGTCTCAAATTTAGAAAACCAACTTATGTTTGCTTAAGGGGAAAGGTCAGTTGGGGTGCTGCATAAAACCAGAGATAGAAATTAGCACAGATACCATTCCATACGTCAAATATGTAATAGTCAAGACCTACCCCTTGCTCAACTAAATGGGCTAAACACCCTATATTCAACGCCTAGGAATACACATGACTAGTAAGAATCCTCAAACCCATGGATTTATATGTCTCCATAAGAGAATCAAGCGTGTGTACAGCTGCATGAAGGCAGCAGAGAAAATCCGATAAAACCCTTTATCAAAATGAATTACAAAAACAAAACACAATGACAGTGAAATAGAGAGCAATTCTTAAATAATTCATTCAGGGCTTGTGATGCAACCTGGATTTACCTCATCTAAACCCAGAGCTGAGTGAGACATAAGGTTGGACACTTCGCGCTGATAGCATTGGTGACGTTCGATGAGCAAATGCAGACCATTTGAAGTCATACTGCATGGTACCCATTCCATGGGTCCCAACTCTCCAGGTTAAAGTGATTCTTCCTTCAGGTATAGCATGCATGGGAAACCCACAATATGGTGCACCGTGTGACCGGGAAACGTTTACAAATGCATCTCAGTTTTGTCCCCTTTTACTCGGGTTCAGTATTCCAGACCGTTTACTAACACTCTCCCCACTTGGAGAGTCAGTGCCTTTAACCTCCTGTTTGGCACAGTTTGCAATTTCTGCGCAAGATGAACAGGAATAGGGAGTACCAATGAGAGACTAGCTGTAGGTGTCTGCACGGGCAAATTTAACGCTCATTTCCCACCAGGAAGAGGAATTAACCAAAGGCTCAGCATGCCGTGCCGGAACCAGATTAGGGCCTGAAGCAATCCTGCGGGTTTGCGGCCAGCTCACAAGAAAGCGATGTGAAGAAAGGAGCTCAGGGGCAATGTAATTCACAAACCTGCAGAGTTATAAATGACAGCTATCGTCCAAAATTATATAGAAGGAAGGCTGCGAAGAGGACTTGAAAGCGGGGCAGAATTGCAGGAAAACGATTTCAGGGGGTAGACTGGAATTGCATTTAAAGCATAGGAAAAGAGGCAGAACGTCGACAATGATGCACTTGGCCAAAAAGGGCGTATACGTTTTTTCCTGAATATATTCAGGAAAAAACGCATACGCCCTTTTAGGCCAACCAAGCAAGCATGTTAAAGAAATCTGCACTACAATGAAGTCTCACTGCCCCCCTGTCAAAAGGGCCATCTGAAAAAAGTGTAAAATCCAGAAATGCAGCACAGGCCATGGAGAACAGGGAGCCTTGTTATGCTGATGGGTGGGATATAAATAGCCAACAGCCACTCTGGAGAAGTGTATGGTGTTTCCTGAAACACCTAAAAAACAAAGCAACGGAGCCTACGGCACTTCCACTTGTGGTCCTATAGCTTAGGGAAATTAAAATCAAAAACAAACAGCCACCCCAAAGTTTCAGACGGCTCTGTTTACAAGAACCTCGTCTACGGTACAAGTTAAATATCCCAGAAAGCGAAAAATGGATAAAGAAGTTGTGGTACGTACGTACAATGGAATATCACTCACCAATGAAGTCTATGTCATCTGGTCTGTCGTGGCATAATGAGTGGATTCAGGTACGATGATTCTAAGTGAAATAAGTCACACAGAAAATGAAACATCATAAGATATCACTAATACACCGAATGTAATCTTGGCTACATATGAACTGAATTACAAAACAGAACAGGGTCTCAAATTTAGAAAACCAACTTATGTTTGCTTAAGGGGTAAGGTGAGTTGGGGTGCTGCATAAAACCAGAGATAGAAATTAGCACAGATACCATTCCATACGTCAAATATGTAAGAGTCAAGACCTACCCCTTGCTCAACAAAATGGGCTAAACACCCTATATTCAACGCCTAGGAATACACATGACTAGTAAGAATCTTCAAACCCATGGATTTATATGTCTCCATAAGAGAATCAACCGTGTTTACAGCTGCATGAAGGCAGCAGAGAAAATCCGATAAATCCCATTATCAAAATGAATTACAAAAACAAAACAATGACAGTGAAATAGAGAGCAATTCTTAAATAATTCATTCAGGGCTTGTGATGCAACCTGGATTTACCTCATCTAAACCCAGAGCTGAGTGAGACATAAGGTTGGACACTTCGCGCTGATACCATTGGTGAGGTACAATGAGCAAATGCAGACCATTTGAAGTCATACTGCATGGTACCCATTCCATGGGTCCCAACTCTCCAGGTTGAAGTGATTCTTCCTTCAGCTATAGCATGCATGGGAAACCCACAGAATGGTGCACCGTGTGACCGGGAAACGTTTACAAATGCATCTCAGTTTTGTCCCCTTTTACTCGGGTTCATAATTCCAGACCGTTTACTAACATTCTCCCCACTTGGAGAGTCATTGCCTTTAACATGCTGTTTGGCACAGTTTGCAATTTCTGCGCAAGATGAACAGGAATAGGGAGAACCAATGAGAGACGAGCTGTAGGTGTCTGCACGGGCAAATTTAACGCTCATTTCCCACCAGGAAGAGGAATTAACCAAAGGCTCAGCATGCCGTGCCAGAACCAGATTAGGGCCTGAAGCAATCCTGCGGGTTTGTGGCCAGCTCAAAAGAAAGCGATTTGAAGAAAGGAGCTCAGGGTCACTGTAATACACAAACCTGCAGAGTTATAAATGACAGCTATCGTCCAAAAATATATTGAAGGAAGGCTGGAAGAGGACTTGAAAGCGGGGCAGAATTGCAGGAAATCGATTTCAGGGGGTAGACTGGAATTGCATTTAAAGCATAGGAAATGAGGCAGAACGTCGACAATGATGCACTTGGCTAAAAAGGGCGTATGCGTTTTTTCCTGAGTATATTCAGGAAAAAACACATACGCCCTTTTTGCCCAACCAAGCAAGCATGTTAAAGAAATCTGCAATACAATGAAGTCTCACTGCCCCCGGGTCAAAAGGGCCATCTGAAAAAAGGGTAAAATCCAGAAATGCAGCACAGGCCATGGAGAACAGGGAGCCTTGTTATGCTGATGGGTGGGATATACATTGCCAACAGCCACTCTGGAGAAGTGTATTGTGTTTCCTGAAACACCTAAAAAACAAAGCAACGGAGCCTACGGCACTTCCACTTATGGTCCTATAGCTTAGGGAAATTAAAATCAAAAACACACAGCCACCCCAAAGTTTCAGACGGCTCTGTTTACAAGAACCTCGTCTACGGTACAAGTTAAATATCCCAGAAAGCGAAAAATGGATAAAGAAGTTGTGGTACGTACGTACAATGGAATATCACTCACCAATGATGTCTATGTCATCTGGCCCGTCGTGGCATAATGAGTGGATTCAGGTATGATGATTCTAAGTGAAATAAGTCACACAGAAAATGAAACATCATAAGATATCACTAATACACCGAATGTAATCTTGGCTACATATGAACTGAATTACAAAACAGAACAGGGTCTCAAATTTAGAAAACCAACTTATGTTTGCTTAAGGGGAAAGGTGCGTTGGGGTGCTGCATAAAACCAGAGATAGAAATTAGCACAGATACCATTCCATACGTCAAATATGTAATAGTCAAGACCTACCCCTTGCTCAACGAAATGGGCTAAACACCCTATATTCAACGCCTAGGAATACACCTGACTAGTAAGAATCTTCAAACCCATGGATTTATATGTCTCCATAAGAGAATCAAGCGTGTGTACAGCTGCATGAAGGCAGCAGAGAAAATCCGATAAATCCTATTATCAAAATGAATTACAAAAACAAAACACAATGACAGTGAAATAGAGAGCAATTCTTAAATAATTCATTCAGGGCTTGTGATGCAACCTGGATTTACCTCATCTACACCCAGAGCTGAGTGAGACATAAGGTTGTACACTTCGGGCTGATAATATTGGTGAGGTTCGATGAGCAAATGCAGACCATTTGAAGTCATACTGCATGGTACCCATTCCATGGGTCCCAACTCTCCAGGTTTAAGCGATTCTTCCTTCAGCTAAAGCATGCATGGGAAACCCACAGTATGGTGCACCGTGTGACCGGGAAACGTTTTCAAATGCATCTCAGTTTTTGTCCCCTTTTCCTCGGGTTCACAATTCCAGACCCTTTACTAACACTCTCCCCACATGGAGAGTCATTGCCTTTAACCTCCTGTTTGGGACAGTTTGCAATTTCTGCGCAAGATGAACAGGAATAGGGAGAACCAATGAGAAACTAGCTGTAGGTGTCTGCACGGGCAAATTTAACGCTCATTTCCCACCAGGAAGAGGAATTAACCAAAGGCTCAGCATGCCGTGCCGGAACCAGATTAGGGCCTGAAGCAATCTTGCGGGTTTGCGGCCAGCTCACAAGAAAGCGAGTTGAAGAAAGGAGCTCAGGGGCACTGTAATTCACAAACCTGCAGAGTTATAAATGACAGCTATCGTCCAAAAATATATTGAAGGAAGGCTGCGAAGAGGACTTGAAAGCGTGGCAGAATTGCAGGAAAACGATTTCAGGGGGTAGACTGGAATTGCATTTAAAGCATAGGAAAAGAGGCAGAACGTCGACAATGATGCACTTGGCCAAAAAGTGCGTATGCGTTTTTTCCTGAATATATTCAGGAAAAAACGCATACGCCCTTTTAGGCCAACCAAGCAAGCATGTTAAAGAAATCTGCACTACAATGAAGTCTCACTGCCCCCGGTCAAAAGGGCCATCTGAAAAAAGTGTAAAATCCAGAAATGCAGCATAGGTCATGGAGAACAGGGAGCCTTGTTATGCTGATGGATTGGATGTAAATAGCCAACAGCCACTCTGGAGAAGTGTATGGTGTTTCCTGAAACACCTAAAAAACAAAGCAACGGAGCCTACGGCACTTCCACTTATGGTCCTATAGCTTATGGAAATTAAAATCAAAAACACACAGCCACCCCAAAGTTTCAGACGGCTCTGTTTACAAGAACCTCGCCTACAGTACAAGTTAAATATCCCAGAAAGCGAAAAATGGATAAAGAAGTTGTGGTACGTACGTACAATGGAATATCACTCACCAATGAAGTCTATGTCATCGGGCCCGTCGTGGCATAATGAGTGAATTCAGTTACGATGATTCCAAGTGAAATAAGTCACACAGAAAATGAAACATCATAAGATATCACTAATACACCAATTGTAATCTTGGCTACATATGAACTGAATTACAAAACAGAACAGGGTCTGAAATTTAGAAAACCAACTTATGCTTGCTTAAGGGGAAAGGTGAGTTGGGGTGCTGCATAAAACCAGAGATAGAAATTAGCACAGATACCTTTCCATAAGCCAAATATGTAATAGTCAAGACCTACCCCTTGCTCAACGAAATGGACTAAACACCCCATATTCAACGCCTAGGAATACACCTGACTAGTAAGAATCTTAAGACCCATGGATTTATATGTCTCCATAAGGAAATCAAGCGTGTGTACAGCGGCCTATATGGAGCAGTGAAAATCCGATAAATCCCATTATCAAAATAAATTTCACAAACACAACACAATGACAGTGAAATAGAGAGCACTTCTTAAATAATTAATTCAGGGCTTGTGATGCAACCTGTATTTACCACATCAACACCCAGAGCTGGGTGAGACATAAGGCTGGACACTTCGGGCTGATAGCATTGGTGAGGTTCGGTGAGCAAACGCAGACCCTTTGAAGTCATACTGCATGGTAGCCATTCCATTGGTCCCAACTCTCCAGGTTTAAGGGATTCTTTCTTCAGCTAAAACATGCATGGGAAACCCAGAGTATGGTCCACCGTGTGATTGGGAAACGTTTTCAAATGCATCTCAGGTTTCGTCCCCTGGTACTCGGGTTCACCATTCCAGACGCTTTACTAACACTCTCCCCACTTGGAGAGTCAGTGCCTTTAACCGCCTGTTTGGCACAGTGTGCAATTTCTGCACAAGATGAACAGGAATAGGGAGAACCAATGAGAGAGAAGCTGTAGGTGGCTGCACGGGCAAATGGAACGCTCATTTCCCAGCAGGAAGAAGAATTATCCAAATGCTCAGCGTGCCCTGCCGGAACCAGATTAGGGCCTGAAGCAATCCTGCGGTTTTGCGGCCAGCTCACAAGAAAGCGAGTTGAAGAAAGGAGCTCAGGGGCAGTGTAATTCACAAACCTGCAGAGTTATGAATGACAGCTCGTTCAAAAATGTATTGAAGTAAGTCCTCGAAGAGGACTTGAAAGCGGGGCAGAATTTCAGGAAAACGATTTCAGGGGGTAGACTGGAATTGCACTTAAAGCATAGGAAAAGAGGCAGAATGTCGACAATGATGCACTTGGCCAAAAAGGGCGTATGCGTTTTTTCCTGAATATATTCAGGAAAAAACGCATACGCACTTTTTGGCCAACCAAGCAAGCGTGTAAAGGAAATCTGAACTACAATGAAGTCTCACTGCCCCCCGGTCCAAACGGCCATCTGAAACAAGTGTAAAATCCAGAAAGGCAGGACAGGTCATGGAGAAGAGGGAGCCTTGTTATGCTGATGGGCGGGTTGTAAATTGCCAACAGCCACTCTGGAGAAGTGTATGGTGTTTCCTGAAACACGTAGGAAACAAAGCAACACAGCCTATGGCACTTCCACTTAGGGTCCTATAGCTTAGGGATATTAAAATCAAAAACACACAGCCACCCCAAAGTTTGGGACGGCTCTGTTTACAAGAACCTCGTCTACGGTACAAGTTAAATATCCGAGAAAGCAAAAAATGGATAAAGAAATTGTGGTACGTACGTACAATGGAATATCACTCAGCAATGAGATCTAGGTCATCAGGCCCGTAGCGGCAAAATCAGTGGATTCAGGTACGACGATTCTACGAGAAATAAGTCTCTCAGAAAAAGAAATATCATAAGATATCACTAATACACGGAACGTAAACTTCGCTACACATGAACTGAATTACAAAACAGAACAGGGTCTCAAATTTAGAAAACCAACTTATGCTTGCTTATGGGGAAAGGTGAGTTGGGGTGCTGCATCAAACCAGAAATTGAAATTAGCACAGATACCGTTCCATAAGCCAAATATATAATAGACAAGACCTACTCCTTGCTCAACGAAATGGACTCAACACCCCATATTCAACGCCTGGGAATATACCTGACAAGTAAGAATCTTAAGACCCATGGATTTATATGTCTCCATAAGGAAATCAAGCGTGTGTACAGCAGCCTAAACGCAGCAGTGAAAATCCGATAAATCCCATTATCAAACTAAATTTCACAAACAAAACACAATGACAGTGAAATAGAGAGCAATTCTTAAATAATTCATTCAGGGCTTGTGATGCAACCTGGATTTACCACATCTACACCCAGAGCTGGGTGAGACATAAGGCTGGACACTTCGGGCTGATAGCATTGGTGAGGTTCGGTGAGCAAACGCAGACCCTTTGAAGTCATACTGCATGGTAGCCATTCCATGGGTCCCAACTCTCCAGGTTTAAGGGATTCTTCCTTCAGCTAAAACATGCATGGGAAACCCAGAGTATGGTCCACCGTGTGATTGGGAACGGTTTCAAATGCATCTCAGGTTTCGTCCCCTGGTACTCGGGTTCACCGTTCCAGACGCTTTACTAACACTCTCCCTACTTGGAGAGTCAGTGCCTTTAACCTCCTGTTTGGCACAGTTTGCAATTTCTGCGCAAGATGAACAGGAATAGGGAGAACCAATGAGAGACTAGCTGTAGGTGTCTGCACGTGCCAATGGAACGCTCATTTCCCACCAGGAAGAGGAATTAACCAAAGGCTCATCGTGCCCTGCCGGAACCAGATTAGGGCCTGAAGCAATCCTGCGGTTTTGCGGCCAGCTCACAAGAAAGCGAGTTGAAGAAAGGAGCTCAGGGGAACTGTAATTCACAAACCTGCAGAGTTATGAATGACAGCTATCGCCCAAAAATGTATTGAAGTATGTCTTCGAAGAGGACTTGAAAGCGGGGCAGAATTTCAGGAAAACGATTTCAGGGGGTAGACTGGAATTGCACTTAAAGCATACGAAAAGAGGCAGAATGTCCACAATGATGCACTTGGCCAAAAAAGGCGTATGAGTTTTTTCCTGAATATATTCAGGAAAAAACGCATACGTGCTTTTTGGGCAACCAACAAGCCTGTAAAGGAAATCTGCACTACAATGAAGTCTCACTGCCCCCCGGTCAAAAGGGCCATCTGAAAAAAGTGTAAAATCCAGAAAGGCAGGCCAGGTCATGGAGAACAGGGAGCCTTGTTATGCTGATGGGCGGGATGTACATTGCCAACAGCCACTCTGGAGAAGTGTATGTTGTTTCATGAAACACGTAGGAAACAAAGCAACACAGCCTATGGCACTTCCAATTAGGGTCCTATAGCTTAGGGAAATTAAAATCAAAAACACACAGCCACCCCAAAATTTGGGATGGCTCTGTTTACAAGAACCTCGTCTACCGTACAAGTTAAATATCCGAGAAAGCAAAACATGGATAAAGATGTTGTGGTACGTATGTACAATGGAATATCACTCAACAATGAAATCTATGTCATCAGGCCCGTAGCAGCATCATGAATTGATTCAAGTACTATGATTCTACTAGAAATAATCTCACAGAAAAAGAAAGATCATAAGATATCACTAATACACGGAACGTAAACTTGGCTACACATGAACTGAAATACAAAAGAGAACAGGGTCTCAAATTTAGAAAACCAACTTATGCTTGCTTATAGGGAAAGATGAGTTGGGGTGCTGCATAAAACCAAAGATTGAAATTAGTACAGATAACGTTCCATAAGCCAAATATATAATAGACAAGACCTACACCTTGCTCAACGAAATGGACTCAACACCCCTTATTCAACGCCTGCGAATATACCTGACAAGTAAGAATCTTAAAACCCATGGATTTATATGTCTCCATAAGGAAATCAAGCATGTGTACAGCGGCCTAAACACAAGAGTGAAAATCCGATAAATCCCATTATCAAAATAAATTTCAAAAACAAAACACAATGACAGTGAAATAGAGAGCAATTCTTAAATAATTCATTCAGGGCTTGTGATGCAACCTGGATTTACCTCATCTACACCCAGAACTGAGTGAGACATAAAGTTGGACACTTCGGGCTGATAGCATTGGTGAGGTTTGATGAGCAAATGCAGACCATTTGAAGTCATACTGCACGGTACCCATTCCAAGGGTCCCAACTCTCCAGGTTTAAGCGATTCTTCCTTCAGCTAAAACATGCATGGGAAACCCACAGTATGGTGCACCGTGTGACCGGGAAACGTTTTCAAATGCATCTCAGTTTTTGTCCCCTTTTACTCGGGTTCACAATTCCAGACCCTTTACTAACACTCTTCCCACTTGGAGAGTCAGTGCATTTAACCTGCTGTTTGGCACAGTTTGCAATTTCTGCGCAAGATGAACAGGAATAGGGAGAAACAATGAGAGACTAGCTGTAGGTGTCTGCACGGGCAAATTTAACGCTCATTTCCCACCAGGAAGAGGAATTAACCAAACGCTCAGCATGCCATGCCGGAACCAGATTAGGGCCTGAAGCAATCCTGCGGGTTTGTGGCCAGCTCACAAGAAAGCGATTTGAAGAAAGGAGCTCAGGGGCACTGTAATTCACAAACCTGCAGAGTTATAAATGACAGCTATTGTCCAAAAATATATTGAAGGAAGGCTGCGAAGAGGACTTGAAAGCGGGGCAGAATTGCAGGAAAACGATTTCAGGGGGTAGACCTGAATTTCATTTAAAGCATAGGAAAAGAGGCAGAACGTCGACAATGGTGCACTTGGCCAAAAAGGGCGTATGCGTTTTTTCCTGAATATATTCAGGGAAAAACGCATACGCCCTTTTTGGCCAACCAAGCAAGCATGTTAAAGAAATCTGCACTACAATGAAGTCTCACTGCCCCCCGGTCAAAAGGGCCATCTGAAAAAAGTGTAAAATCCAGAAATGCAGCACAGGCCATGGAGAACCGGGAGCCATGTAATGCTGATGGGTGGGATGTAAATTGCCAAGAGCCACTCTGGAGAAGTGTATGGTGTTTCCTGAAACACCAAAAAAACAAAGCAACGGAGCCTACAGCACTTCCACTTATGGTCCTATAGCTTAGGGAAATTAAAATCAAAAACACACAGCCACCCCAGTTTCAGACGGCTCTGTTAACAAGAACCTCATCTACGGTATAAGTTAAATATCCCAGAAAGCGAAAAATGGATAAAGAAATTGTGGTACGTACGTACAATGGAATATCACTCACCAATGACATCTATGTCATCAGGCCAGCCATGGCATAATGAGTGGTTTCATGTACAATGATTCTAAGTGAAATAAGTCACACAGAAAATGAAACATCATAAGATATCACTAATACACGGAATGTAATCTTGGCTACACATGAACTGAATTACAAAACAGAACAGGGTCTCAAATTTAGAAAACCATCTTATGTTTGCTTAAGGGGTAAGGTGAGTTGGGGTGCTGCATAAAACCAGAGATAGAAATTAGCACAGATACCATTCCATACGTCAAATATGTAATAGTCAAAACCTACCCCTTGCTCAACTAAATGGGCTAAACACCCTATATTCAACGCCTAGTTATACACCTGACTAGTAAGAATCTTCAAACCCATGGATTTATATGTCTCCATAAGAGAATCAAGCGTGTGTACAGCTGCATGAAGGCAGCAGAGAGAATCCGATAATTCCGATTATCAAAATGAATTACAAAAACAAAACACAATGACAGTGAAATAGAGAGCAATTCTTAAATAATTCATTCAGGACTTGTGATGCAATCTGGATTTACCTCATCTACACCCAAAGCTGAATGACACATAAGGTTAGACTCTCAGGGCTGATAGAAATGGTGAGGTTCGATGAGCAAATGCAGACCATTTGAAGTCATACTACATGGTACCCATTCCATGGGTCCCAACTGTCCAGGTTTAAGCGATTCTTCCTTCAGCTAAAGCATGCATGGGAAACCCACAATATGGTGCACCGTGTGACTGGGAAACCTTTTCAAATGCATCTCAGGGTTTGTCCCCTTTTACTCGGGTTCACAATTCCAGACCATTTACTAACACTCTCCCCACTTGGAGAGTCAGTGCCTTTAACCTCCTGTTTGGCACAGTTTGCAATTTCTGTGCAAGATGAACAGGAATAGGGAGAACCAATGAGAGACTAGCTGTAGGTGTTTGCAGGGGCAAATTTAACGCTCATTTCCCACCAGGAAGAGGAATTAAACAAAGGCTCAGCATGCCGTGCCGGAACCAGATTGGGGCCTGAAGCAATCCTGCGGGTTTGCGGCTGGCTCATAAGAAAGCGATTTGAAGAAAGGCGCTCAGGGGCACTGTAATTCACAAGCCGGCAGAGTTATAAATGACAGCTATCGTCCAAAAATATATTGAAGGAAGGCTGCGAAGAGGACTTGAAAGCGTGGCAGAATTGCAGGAAAACGATTTCAGGGGGTAGACTGGAATTGCATTTAAAGCATAGGAAAAGAGGCAGAACGTCGACAATGATGCACTTGGCCAAAAAGTGCATATGCGTTTTTTCCTGAATATATTCAGGAAAAAACGCATACGCTCTTTTTGGCCAACCAAGCAAGCATGTTAAAGATATCTGCACTACAATGAAGTCTCACTGCCACCCGGTCAAAAGGGCCATCTGAAAAAAATGTAAAATCCAGAAATGCAGCACAGGCCATGGAGAACAGGGAGCCTTGTTATGCTGATGGGTGGGATGTAAATTGCCAACAGCCACTCTGGAGATGTGTATGGTGTTTCCTGAAACAACTAAAAAACAAAGCAACGGAGCCTACGGCACTTCCACTTAGGGTCCTATAGCTTAGGGAAATTAAAATCAAAAACACACAGCCACCCCAAAGTTTCAGACGGCTCTGTTTACAAGAACCTCGTCTACGGTACAAGTTAAATATCCCAGAAAGCGAAAAACGGAATAAGAAGTTGTGGTACGTACGTACAATGAAATATCACTCACCAATGAAATCTATGTCATCTGGCCCGTCGTGGCATAATGAGTGGATTCAGGTACGATGATTCTAAGAGAAATAAGTCACACAGAAAATGAAACATCATAAGATATCTCTAATACACCGAATGTAATCTTGGCTACACATGAACTGAATTACAAAACAGAACAGGATCTCAAATTTAGAAAACCAACTTATGTTTGCTTAAGGGGAAAGGTGAGTTGGGGTGCTGCATAAAACCAGAGATAGAAATTAGCACAGATACCATTCAATACGTCAAATATGTAATAGTCAAGACCTACCCCTTGCTCAACGAAATGGGCTAAACACCCTATTTTCAACGCCTAGGAATACACCTGACTAGTAAGAATCTTCAAACCAATGGATTTATATGTCTCCATAAGAGAATCAAGCATGTGTACAGCTGCATGAAGGCAGCAGAGAAAATCCGATAAATCCCATTATCAAAATGAATTACAAAAACAAAACACAATGACAGTGAAATAGAGAGCAATTCTTAAATAATTCATTCAGGGCTTGTGATGCAACCTGGATTTACCTCATCTATACCCAGAGCTGAGTGAGACATAAGGTTGGACACTTCGCGCTGATAGCATTGGTGAGGTACAATGAGCAAATGCAGACTATTTGAAGTCATACTGCATGGTACCCATTCCATGGGTCCCAACTCTCCAGGTTGAAGTGATTCTTCCTTCAGCTATAGCATGCATGGGAAACCCACAAAATGGTGCACCGTGTGACCGGGAAACGTTTACAAATGCATCTCAGTTTTGTCCCCTTTTACTCGGGTTCAGAATTCCAGACCCTTTACTAACACTCTCCCCACTTGGAGAGTCAGTGCCTTTAACCTGCTGTTTGGCACAGTTTGCAATTTCTGCGCAAGATGAACAGGAATAGGGAGAACCAATGAGAGACTAGCTGTAGGTGTCTGCACGGGCAAATTTAACGCTCATTTCCCACCAGGAAGAGGAATTAACCAAAGGCTCAGCATGCCGTGCCAGAACCAGATTGGGCCTGAAGCAATCCTGCGGGTTTGTGGCCAGCTCAAAAGAAAGCGATTTGAAGAAAGGAGCTCAGGGTCACTGTAATACACAAACCTGCAGAGTTATAAATGACAGCTATCATCCAAAAATATATTGAAGGAAGGCTGGAAGAGGACTTGAAAGCGGGGCAGAATTGCAGGAAAACGATTTCAGGGGGTAGACTGGAATTGCATTTAAAGCATAGGAAAAGAGGCAGAACGTCGACAATGATGCACTTGGCTAAAAAGGGCGTATGCGTTTTTTCCTGAGTATATTCAGGAAAAAACACATACGCCCTTTTTGGCCAACCGAGCAAGCATATTAAAGAAATCTGCAATACAATGAAGTCTCACTGCCCCTGGTCAAAAGGGACATCTGAAAAAAGTGTAAAATCCAGAAATGCAGCACAGGCCATGGAGAACAGGGAGCCTTGTTATGCTGATGGGTGGGATATAAATTGCCAACAGCCACTCTGGAGAAGTGTATGGTGTTTCCTGAAACACCTAAAAAACAAAGCAATGGAGCTTACGGCACTTCCACTTATGGTCCTATAGCTTAGGGAAATTAAAATCAAAAACACACAGCCACCCCAAAGTTTCAGACGGCTCTGTTTACAAGAACCTCGTCTACGGTACAAGTTAAATATCCCAGAAAGCGAAAAATGGATAAAGAAGTTGTGGTACGTACGTACAATGGAATATCATTCACCAATGAAGTCTATGTCATCTGGCCCGTCGTGGCATAATGAGTGGATTCAGGTACGATGATTCTAAGTGAAATAAGTCACACAGAAAATGAAACATCATAAGATATCACTAATACACCGAATGTAATCTTGGCTACATATGAACTGAATTACAAAACAAAACAGGGTCTCAAATTTAGAAAACCAACTTATGTTTGCTTAAGGGGAAAGGTGAGTTGGGGTGCTGCATAAAACCAGAGATAGAAATTAGCACAGATACCTTTCCATAAGTCAAATATGTAATAGTCAAGACCTACCCCTTGCTCAACGAAATGGGCTAAACACCCTATATTCTACGCCTAGGAATACACCTGACTAGTAAGAATCTTCAAACCCATGGATTTATATGTCTCCATAAGAGAATCAAGCGTGTGTACAGCTGCATGAAGGCAGCAGAGAAAATGCGATAAATCCTATTATCAAAATGAATTACAAAAACAAAACACAATGACACTGAAATAGAGAGCATTCTTAAATAATTCATTCAGGGCTTGTGATGCAACCTGGATTTACCTCATCTACACCCAGAGCTGAGTGAGACATATGTTGTACACTTCGGGCTGATAATACTGGTGAGGTTCGATGAGCAAATGCAGACCATTTGAAGTCATACTGCATGGTACCCATTCCATGGGTCCCAACTCTCCAGGTTTAAGCGATTCTTCCTTCAGCTAAAGCATGCATGGGAAACCCACAGTATGGTGCACCGTGTGACCGGGAAACGTTTTCAAATGCATCTCAGTTTTTGTCCCCTTTTACTCGGGTTCACAATTCCAGACCCTTTACTAACACTCTCCCCACTTGGAGAGTCAGTGCCTTTAACCTCCTGTTTGGGACAGTTTGCAATTTCTGTGCAAGATGAACAGGAATAGGGAGAACCAATGAGAAACTAGCTGTAGGTGTCTGCACGGGCAAATTTAACGCTCATTTCCCACCAGGAAGAGGAATTAACCAAAGGCTCAGCATGCCGTGCCGGAACCAGATTAGGGCCTGAAGCAATCCTGAGGGTTTGCGGCCAGCTCACAAGAAAGCGATGTGAAGAAAGGAGCTCAGGGGCAATGTAATTCACAAACCTGCAGAGTTATAAATGACAGCTATCGTCCAAAATTATATTGAAGGAAGGCTGCGAAGAGGACATGAAAGCGGGGCAGAATTGCAGGAAAACGATTTCAGGGGGTAGACTGGAATTGCATTTAAAGCATAGGAAAAGAGGCAGAACGTCGACAATGATGCACTTGGCCAAAAAGGGCGTATACGTTTTTTCCTGAATATATTCAGGAAAAAACGCATACGCCCTTTTAGGCCAACCAAGCAAGCATGTTAAAGAAATCTGCACTACAATGAAGTCTCACTGCCCCCCGGTCAAAAGGGCCATCTTAAAAAAGGGTAAAATCCAGAAATGCAGCACAGGCCATGGAGAACAGGGAGCCTTGTTATGCTGATGGGTGGGATGTAAATAGCCAACAGCCACTCTGGAGAAGTGTATGGTGTTTCCTGAAACACCTAAAAAACAAAGCAACGGAGCCTACGGCACTTCCACTTATGGTCCTATAGCTTAGGGAAATTAAAATCAAAACCACACAGCCACCCCAAAGTTTCAGACGGCTCTGTTTACAAGAACCTCGTCTACGGTACAAGTTAAATATCCCAGAAAGCGAAAAATGGATAAAGAAGTTGTGGTACGTACGTACAATGAAATATCACTCACCAATGAAGTCTATGTCATCTGGCACGTCCTGGCATAATGAGTGGATTCAGGTACGATGATTCTAAGTGAAAAAAGTCACACAGAGAATGAAACATCATAAGATATCACTAATACACCGAATGTAATCTTGGCTACACATGAACTGAATTACAAAACAGAACAGGGTCTGAAATTTAGAAAACCAACTTATGCTTGCTTAAGGGGAAAGGTGAGTTGGGGTGCTGCATAAAACCAGAGATAGAAATTAGCACAGATACCTTTCCATAAGCCAAATATGTAATAGTCAAGACCTACCCCTTGCTCAACGAAATGGACTAAACACCCCATATTCAACGCCTAGGAATACACCTGACTAGTAAGAATCTTAAGACCCATGGATTTATATGTCTCCATAAGGAAATCAAGCGTGTGTACAGCGGCCTATATGGAGCAGTGAAAATCCGATAAATCCCATTATCAAAATAAATTTCACAAACACAACACAATGACAGTGAAATAGAGAGCACTTCTTAAATAATTAATTCAGGGCTTGTGATGCAACCTGTATTTACCACATCAACACCCAGAGCTGGGTGAGACATAAGGCTGGACACTTCGGGCTGATAGCATTGGTGAGGTTCGGTGAGCAAACGCAGACCCTTTGAAGTCATACTGCATGGTAGCCATTCCATTGGTCCCAACTCTCCAGGTTTAAGGGATTCTTTCTTCAGCTAAAACATGCATGGGAAACCCAGAGTATGGTCCACCGTGTGATTGGGAAACGTTTTCAAATGCATCTCAGGTTTCGTCCCCTGGTACTCGGGTTCACCATTCCAGACGCTTTACTAACACTCTCCCCACTTGGAGAGTCAGTGCCTTTAACCGCCTGTTTGGCACAGTGTGCAATTTCTGCACAAGATGAACAGGAATAGGGAGAACCAATGAGAGAGAAGCTGTAGGTGGCTGCACGGGCAAATGGAACGCTCATTTCCCAGCAGGAAGAAGAATTATCCAAATGCTCAGCGTGCCCTGCCGGAACCAGATTAGGGCCTGAAGCAATCCTGCGATTTTGCGGCCAGCTCACAAGAAAGCGAGTTGAAGAAAGGAGCTCAGGGGCAGTGTAATTCACAAACCTGCAGAGTTATGAATGACAGCTCGTTCAAAAATGTATTGAAGTAAGTCCTCGAAGAGGACTTGAAAGCGGGGCAGAATTTCAGGAAAACGATTTCAGGGGGTAGACTGGAATTGCACTTAAAGCATAGGAAAAGAGGCAGAATGTCGACAATGATGCACTTGGCCAAAAAGGGCGTATGCGTTTTTTCCTGAATATATTCAGGAAAAAACGCATACGCACTTTTTGGCCAACCAAGCAAGCGTGTAAAGGAAATCTGAACTACAATGAAGTCTCACTGCCCCCCGGTCCAAACGGCCATCTGAAACAAGTGTAAAATCCAGAAAGGCAGGACAGGTCATGGAGAAGAGGGAGCCTTGTTATGCTGATGGGCGGGTTGTAAATTGCCAACAGCCACTCTGGAGAAGTGTATGGTGTTTCCTGAAACACGTAGGAAACAAAGCAACACAGCCTATGGCACTTCCACTTAGGGTCCTATAGCTTAGGGATATTAAAATCAAAAACACACAGCCACCCCAAAGTTTGGGACGGCTCTGTTTACAAGAACCTCGTCTACGGTACAAGTTAAATATCCGAGAAAGCAAAAAATGGATAAAGAAATTGTGGTACGTACGTACAATGGAATATCACTCAGCAATGAGATCTAGGTCATCAGGCCCGTAGCGGCAAAATCAGTGGATTCAGGTACGACGATTCTACGAGAAATAAGTCTCTCAGAAAAAGAAATATCATAAGATATCACTAATACACGGAACGTAAACTTCGCTACACATGAACTGAATTACAAAACAGAACAGGGTCTCAAATTTAGAAAACCAACTTATGCTTGCTTATGGGGAAAGGTGAGTTGGGGTGCTGCATCAAACCAGAAATTGAAATTAGCACAGATACCGTTCCATAAGCCAAATATATAATAGACAAGACCTACTCCTTGCTCAACGAAATGGACTCAACACCCCATATTCAACGCCTGGGAATATACCTGACAAGTAAGAATCTTAAGACCCATGGATTTATATGTCTCCATAAGGAAATCAAGCGTGTGTACAGCAGCCTAAACGCAGCAGTGAAAATCCGATAAATCCCATTATCAAACTAAATTTCACAAACAAAACACAATGACAGTGAAATAGAGAGCAATTCTTAAATAATTCATTCAGGGCTTGTGATGCAACCTGGATTTACCACATCTACACCCAGAGCTGGGTGAGACATAAGGCTGGACACTTCGGGCTGATAGCATTGGTGAGGTTCGGTGAGCAAACGCAGACCCTTTGAAGTCATACTGCATGGTAGCCATTCCATGGGTCCCAACTCTCCAGGTTTAAGGGATTCTTCCTTCAGCTAAAACATGCATGGGAAACCCAGAGTATGGTCCACCGTGTGATTGGGAACGGTTTCAAATGCATCTCAGGTTTCGTCCCCTGGTACTCGGGTTCACCGTTCCAGACGCTTTACTAACACTCTCCCTACTTGGAGAGTCAGTGCCTTTAACCTCCTGTTTGGCACAGTTTGCAATTTCTGCGCAAGATGAACAGGAATAGGGAGAACCAATGAGAGACTAGCTGTAGGTGTCTGCACGTGCCAATGGAACGCTCATTTCCCACCAGGAAGAGGAATTAACCAAAGGCTCATCGTGCCCTGCCGGAACCAGATTAGGGCCTGAAGCAATCCTGCGGTTTTGCGGCCAGCTCACAAGAAAGCGAGTTGAAGAAAGGAGCTCAGGGGAACTGTAATTCACAAACCTGCAGAGTTATGAATGACAGCTATCGCCCAAAAATGTATTGAAGTATGTCTTCGAAGAGGACTTGAAAGCGGGGCAGAATTTCAGGAAAACGATTTCAGGGGGTAGACTGGAATTGCACTTAAAGCATACGAAAAGAGGCAGAATGTCCACAATGATGCACTTGGCCAAAAAAGGCGTATGAGTTTTTTCCTGAATATATTCAGGAAAAAACGCATACGTGCTTTTTGGGCAACCAACAAGCCTGTAAAGGAAATCTGCACTACAATGAAGTCTCACTGCCCCCCGGTCAAAAGGGCCATCTGAAAAAAGTGTAAAATCCAGAAAGGCAGGCCAGGTCATGGAGAACAGGGAGCCTTGTTATGCTGATGGGCGGGATGTACATTGCCAACAGCCACTCTGGAGAAGTGTATGTTGTTTCATGAAACACGTAGGAAACAAAGCAACACAGCCTATGGCACTTCCAATTAGGGTCCTATAGCTTAGGGAAATTAAAATCAAAAACACACAGCCACCCCAAAATTTGGGATGGCTCTGTTTACAAGAACCTCGTCTACCGTACAAGTTAAATATCCGAGAAAGCAAAACATGGATAAAGATGTTGTGGTACGTATGTACAATGGAATATCACTCAGCAATGAAATCTATGTCATCAGGCCCGTAGCAGCATCATGAATTGATTCAAGTACTATGATTCTACTAGAAATAATCTCACAGAAAAAGAAAGATCATAAGATATCACTAATACACGGAACGTAAACTTGGCTACACATGAACTGAAATACAAAAGAGAACAGGGTCTCAAATTTAGAAAACCAACTTATGCTTGCTTATAGGGAAAGGTGAGTTGGGGTGCTGCATAAAACCAAAGATTGAAATTAGTACAGATAACGTTCCATAAGCCAAATATATAATAGACAAGACCTACACCTTGCTCAACGAAATGGACTCAACACCCCTTATTCAACGCCTGCGAATATACCTGACAAGTAAGAATCTTAAAACCCATGGATTTATATGTCTCCATAAGGAAATCAAGCATGTGTACAGCGGCCTAAACACAAGAGTGAAAATCCGATAAATCCCATTATCAAAATAAATTTCAAAAACAAAACACAATGACAGTGAAATAGAGAGCAATTCTTAAATAATTCATTCAGGGCTTGTGATGCAACCTGGATTTACCTCATCTACACCCAGAACTGAGTGAGACATAAAGTTGGACACTTCGGGCTGATAGCATTGGTGAGGTTTGATGAGCAAATGCAGACCATTTGAAGTCATACTGCATGGTACCCATTCCAAGGGTCCCAACTCTCCAGGTTTAAGCGATTCTTCCTTCAGCTAAAACATGCATGGGAAACCCACAGTATGGTGCACCGTGTGACCGGGAAACGTTTTCAAATGCATCTCAGTTTTTGTCCCCTTTTACTCGGGTTCACAATTCCAGACCCTTTACTAACACTCTTCCCACTTGGAGAGTCAGTGCATTTAACCTGCTGTTTGGCACAGTTTGCAATTTCTGCGCAAGATGAACAGGAATAGGGAGAAACAATGAGAGACTAGCTGTAGGTGTCTGCACGGGCAAATTTAACGCTCATTTCCCACCAGGAAGAGGAATTAACCAAACGCTCAGCATGCCATGCCGGAACCAGATTAGGGCCTGAAGCAATCCTGCGGGTTTGTGGCCAGCTCACAAGAAAGCGATTTGAAGAAAGGAGCTCAGGGGCACTGTAATTCACAAACCTGCAGAGTTATAAATGACAGCTATTGTCCAAAAATATATTGAAGGAAGGCTGCGAAGAGGACTTGAAAGCGGGGCAGAATTGCAGGAAAACGATTTCAGGGGGTAGACCTGAATTTCATTTAAAGCATAGGAAAAGAGGCAGAACGTCGACAATGGTGCACTTGGCCAAAAAGGGCGTATGCGTTTTTTCCTGAATATAATCAGGAAAAAACGCATACGCCCTTTTTGGCCAACCAAGCAAGCGTGTAAAGAAATCTGCACTAAAATGAAGTCTCTCTGCCCCCCGGTCAAAAGGGCCATCTGAAAAAAGTGTAAAATCCAGAAATGCAGCACAGGCCATGGAGAACCGGGAGCCATGTAATGCTGATGGGTGGGATGTAAATTGCCAAGAGCCACTCTGGAGAAGTGTATGGTGTTTCCTGAAACACCAAAAAAACAAAGCAACGGAGCCTACAGCACTTCCACTTATGGTCCTATAGCTTAGGGAAATTAAAATCAAAAACACACAGCCACCCCAGTTTCAGACGGCTCTG
Source organism: Delphinapterus leucas (assembly GCF_059928025.1). NCBI lineage: Eukaryota > Metazoa > Chordata > Mammalia > Artiodactyla > Monodontidae > Delphinapterus > Delphinapterus leucas. The sequence continues at coordinate 3,208,783 of NC_143129.1, forward strand.
TTAACAAGAACCTCATCTACGGTATAAGTTAAATATCCCAGAAAGCGAAAAATGGATAAAGAAATTGTGGTACGTACGTACAATGGAATATCACTCACCAATGACATCTATGTCATCAGGCCAGCCATGGCATAATGAGTGGTTTCATGTACAATGATTCTAAGTGAAATAAGTCACACAGAAAATGAAACATCATAAGATATCACTAATACACGGAATGTAATCTTGGCTACACATGAACTGAATTACAAAACAGAACAGGGTCTCAAATTTAGAAAACCATCTTATGTTTGCTTAAGGGGTAAGGTGAGTTGGGGTGCTGCATAAAACCAGAGATAGAAATTAGCACAGATACCATTCCATACGTCAAATATGTAATAGTCAAAACCTACCCCTTGCTCAACTAAATGGGCTAAACACCCTATATTCAACGCCTAGTTATACACCTGACTAGTAAGAATCTTCAAACCCATGGATTTATATGTCTCCATAAGAGAATCAAGCGTGTGTACAGCTGCATGAAGGCAGCAGAGAGAATCCGATAATTCCGATTATCAAAATGAATTACAAAAACAAAACACAATGACAGTGAAATAGAGAGCAATTCTTAAATAATTCATTCAGGACTTGTGATGCAATCTGGATTTACCTCATCTACACCCAAAGCTGAATGACACATAAGGTTAGACTCTCAGGGCTGATAGAAATGGTGAGGTTCGATGAGCAAATGCAGACCATTTGAAGTCATACTACATGGTACCCATTCCATGGGTCCCAACTGTCCAGGTTTAAGCGATTCTTCCTTCAGCTAAAGCATGCATGGGAAACCCACAATATGGTGCACCGTGTGACTGGGAAACCTTTTCAAATGCATCTCAGGGTTTGTCCCCTTTTACTCGGGTTCACAATTCCAGACCATTTACTAACACTCTCCCCACTTGGAGAGTCAGTGCCTTTAACCTCCTGTTTGGCACAGTTTGCAATTTCTGTGCAAGATGAACAGGAATAGGGAGAACCAATGAGAGACTAGCTGTAGGTGTTTGCAGGGGCAAATTTAACGCTCATTTCCCACCAGGAAGAGGAATTAAACAAAGGCTCAGCATGCCGTGCCGGAACCAGATTGGGGCCTGAAGCAATCCTGCGGGTTTGCGGCTGGCTCATAAGAAAGCGATTTGAAGAAAGGCGCTCAGGGGCACTGTAATTCACAAGCCGGCAGAGTTATAAATGACAGCTATCGTCCAAAAATATATTGAAGGAAGGCTGCGAAGAGGACTTGAAAGCGTGGCAGAATTGCAGGAAAACGATTTCAGGGGGTAGACTGGAATTGCATTTAAAGCATAGGAAAAGAGGCAGAACGTCGACAATGATGCACTTGGCCAAAAAGTGCATATGCGTTTTTTCCTGAATATATTCAGGAAAAAACGCATACGCTCTTTTTGGCCAACCAAGCAAGCATGTTAAAGATATCTGCACTACAATGAAGTCTCACTGCCACCCAGTCAAAAGGGCCATCTGAAAAAAATGTAAAATCCAGAAATGCAGCACAGGCCATGGAGAACAGGGAGCCTTGTTATGCTGATGGGTGGGATGTAAATTGCCAACAGCCACTCTGGAGATGTGTATGGTGTTTCCTGAAACAACTAAAAAACAAAGCAACGGAGCCTATGGCACTTCCACTTAGGGTCCTATAGCTTAGGGAAATTAAAATCAAAAACACACAGCCACCCCAAAGTTTCAGACGGCTCTGTTTACAAGAACCTCGTCTACGGTACAAGTTAAATATCCCAGAAAGCGAAAAACGGAATAAGAAGTTGTGGTACGTACGTACAATGAAATATCACTCACCAATGAAATCTATGTCATCTGGCCCGTCGTGGCATAATGAGTGGATTCAGGTACGATGATTCTAAGAGAAATAAGTCACACAGAAATTGAGACATCATAAGATATCTCTAATACACCGAATGTAATCTTGGCTACACATGAACTGAATTACAAAACAGAACAGGATCTCAAATTTAGAAAACCAACTTATGTTTGCTTAAGGGGAAAGGTGAGTTGGGGTGCTGCATAAAACCAGAGATAGAAATTAGCACAGATACCATTCAATACGTCAAATATGTAATAGTCAAGACCTACCCCTTGCTCAACGAAATGGGCTAAACACCCTATTTTCAACGCCTAGGAATACACCTGACTAGTAAGAATCTTCAAACCCATGGATTTATATGTCTCCATAAGAGAATCAAGCATGTGTACAGCTGCATGAAGGCAGCAGAGAAAATCCGATAAATCCCATTATCAAAATGAATTACAAAAACAAAACACAATGACAGTGAAATAGAGAGCAATTCTTAAATAATTCATTCAGGGCTTGTGATGCAACCTGGATTTACCTCATCTATACCCAGAGCTGAGTGAGACATAAGGTTGGACACTTCGCGCTGATAGCATTGGTGAGGTACAATGAGCAAATGCAGACTATTTGAAGTCATACTGCATGGTACCCATTCCATGGGTCCCAACTCTCCAGGTTGAAGTGATTCTTCCTTCAGCTATAGCATGCATGGGAAACCCACAAAATGGTGCACCGTGTGACCGGGAAACGTTTACAAATGCATCTCAGTTTTGTCCCCTTTTACTTGGGTTCAGAATTCCAGACCCTTTACTAACACTCTCCCCACTTGGAGAGTCAGTGCCTTTAACCTGCTGTTTGGCACAGTTTGCAATTTCTGCGCAAGATGAACAGGAATAGGGAGAACCAATGAGAGACTAGCTGTAGGTGTCTGCACGGGCAAATTTAACGCTCATTTCCCACCAGGAAGAGGAATTAACCAAAGGCTCAGCATGCCGTGCCAGAACCAGATTGGGCCTGAAGCAATCCTGCGGGTTTGTGGCCAGCTCAAAAGAAAGCGATTTGAAGAAAGGAGCTCAGGGTCACTGTAATACACAAACCTGCAGAGTTATAAATGACAGCTATCATCCAAAAATATATTGAAGGAAGGCTGGAAGAGGACTTGAAAGCGGGGCAGAATTGCAGGAAAACGATTTCAGGGGGTAGACTGGAATTGCATTTAAAGCATAGGAAAAGAGGCAGAACGTCGACAATGATGCACTTGGCTAAAAAGGGCGTATGCGTTTTTTCCTGAGTATATTCAGGAAAAAACACATACGCCCTTTTTGGCCAACCGAGCAAGCATATTAAAGAAATCTGCAATACAATGAAGTCTCACTGCCCCTGGTCAAAAGGGACATCTGAAAAAAGTGTAAAATCCAGAAATGCAGCACAGGCCATGGAGAACAGGGAGCCTTGTTATGCTGATGGGTGGGATATAAATTGCCAACAGCCACTCTGGAGAAGTGTATGGTGTTTCCTGAAACACCTAAAAAACAAAGCAATGGAGCTTACGGCACTTCCACTTATGGTCCTATAGCTTAGGGAAATTAAAATCAAAAACACACAGCCACCCCAAAGTTTCAGACGGCTCTGTTTACAAGAACCTCGTCTACAGTACAAGTTAAATATCCCAGAAAGCGAAAAATGGATAAAGAAGTTGTGGTACGTACGTACAATGGAATATCATTCACCAATGAAGTCTATGTCATCTGGCCCGTCGTGGCATAATGAGTGGATTCAGGTACGATGATTCTAAGTGAAATAAGTCACACAGAAAATGAAACATCATAAGATATCACTAATACACCGAATGTAATCTTGGCTACATATGAACTGAATTACAAAACAAAACAGGGTCTCAAATTTAGAAAACCAACTTATGTTTGCTTAAGGGGAAAGGTGAGTTGGGGTGCTGCATAAAACCAGAGATAGAAATTAGCACAGATACCTTTCCATAAGTCAAATATGTAATAGTCAAGACCTACCCCTTGCTCAACGAAATGGGCTAAACACCCTATATTCTACGCCTAGGAATACACCTGACTAGTAAGAATCTTCAAACCCATGGATTTATATGTCTCCATAAGAGAATCAAGCGTGTGTACAGCTGCATGAAGGCAGCAGAGAAAATGCGATAAATCCTATTATCAAAATGAATTACAAAAACAAAACACAATGACACTGAAATAGAGAGCATTCTTAAATAATTCATTCAGGGCTTGTGATGCAACCTGGATTTACCTCATCTACACCCAGAGCTGAGACATATGTTGTACACTTCGGGCTGATAATACTGGTGAAGTTCGATGAGCAAATGCAGACCATTTGAAGTCATACTGCATGGTACCCATTCCATGGGTCCCAACTCTCCAGGTTTAAGCGATTCTTCCTTCAGCTAAAGCATGCATGGGAAACCCACAGTATGGTGCACCGTGTGACCGGGAAACGTTTTCAAATGCATCTCAATTTTTGTCCCCTTTTACTCGGGTTCACAATTCCAGACCCTTTACTAACACTCTCCCCACTTGGAGAGTCAGTGCCTTTAACCTCCTGTTTGGGACAGTTTGCAATTTCTGTGCAAGATGAACAGGAATAGGGAGAACCAATGAGAAACTAGCTGTAGGTGTCTGCACGGGCAAATTTAACGCTCATTTCCCACCAGGAGGAGGAATTAACCAAAGGCTCAGCATGCCGTGCCGGAACCACATTAGGGCCTGAAGCAATCTTGCGGGTTTGCGGCCAGCTCACAAGAAAGCGAGTTGAAGAAAGGAGCTCAGGGGCACTGTAATTCACAAACCTGCAGAGTTATAAATGACAGCTATCGTCCAAAAATATATTGAAGGAAGGCTGCGAAGAGGACTTGAAAGCGGGGCAGAATTGCAGGAAAACGATTTCAGGGGGTAGACTGGAATTGCATTTAAAGCATAGGAAAAGAGGCAGAACATCGACAATGATGCACTTGGCCAAAAAGTGCGTATGCGTTTTTTCCTGAATATATTCAGGAAAAAACGCATACGCCCTTTTAGGCCAACCAAGCAAGCATGTTAAAGAAATCTGCACTACAATGAGGTCTCACTGCCCCCCGGTCAAAAGGGCCATCTGAAAAAAGTGTAAAATCCAGAAATGCAGCATAGGCCATGGAGAACAGGGAGCCTTGTTATGCTGATGGATTGGATGTAAATAGCCAACAGCCACTCTGGAGAAGTGTATGGTGTTTCCTGAAACACCTAAAAAACAAAGCAACGGAGCCTACGGCACTTCCACTTATGGTCCTATAGCTTATGGAAATTAAAATCAAAAACACACAGCCACCCCAAAGTTTCAGACGGCTCTGTTTACAAGAACCTCGCCTACAGTACAAGTTAAATATCCCAGAAAGCGAAAAATGGATAAAGAAGTTGTGGTACGTACGTACAATGGAATATCACTCACCAATGAAGTCTCTGTCATCGGGCCCGTCGTGGCATAATGAGTGAATTCAGTTACGATGATTCCAAGTGAAATAAGTCACACAGAAAATGAAACATCATAAGATATCACTAATACACCAATTGTAATCTTGGCTACATATGAACTGAATTACAAAACAGAACAGGGTCTCAAATTTAGAAAACCAACTTATGTTTGCTTAAGGGGAAAGGTCAGTTGGGGTGCTGCATAAAACCAGAGATAGAAATTAGCACAGATACCATTCCATACGTCAAATATGTAATAGTCAAGACCTACCCCTTGCTCAACTAAATGGGCTAAACACCCTATATTCAACGCCTAGGAATACACATGACTAGTAAGAATCCTCAAACCCATGGATTTATATGTCTCCATAAGAGAATCAAGCGTGTGTACAGCTGCATGAAGGCAGCAGAGAAAATCCGATAAAACCCTTTATCAAAATGAATTACAAAAACAAAACACAATGACAGTGAAATAGAGAGCAATTCTTAAATAATTCATTCAGGGCTTGTGATGCAACCTGGATTTACCTCATCTAAACCCAGAGCTGAGTGAGACATAAGGTTCGACACTTCGCGCTGATAGCATTGGTGACGTTCGATGAGCAAATGCAGACCATTTGAAGTCATACTGCATGGTACCCATTCCATGGGTCCCAACTCTCCAGGTTAAAGAGATTCTTCCTTCAGGTATAGCATGCATGGGAAACCCACAATATGGTGCACCGTGTGACCGGGAAACGTTTACAAATGCATCTCAGTTTTGTCCCCTTTTACTCGGGTTCAGTATTCCAGACCGTTTACTAACACTCTCCCCACTTGGAGAGTCAGTGCCTTTAACCTCCTGTTTGGCACAGTTTGCAATTTCTGCGCAAGATGAACAGGAATAGGGAGTACCAATGAGAGACTAGCTGTAGGTGTCTGCACGGGCAAATTTAACGCTCATTTCCCACCAGGAAGAGGAATTAACCAAAGGCTCAGCATGCCGTGCCGGAACCAGATTAGGGCCTGAAGCAATCCTGCGGGTTTGCGGCCAGCTCACAAGAAAGCGATGTGAAGAAAGGAGCTCAGGGGCAATGTAATTCACAAACCTGCAGAGTTATAAATGACAGCTATCGTCCAAAATTATATAGAAGGAAGGCTGCGAAGAGGACTTGAAAGCGGGGCAGAATTGCAGGAAAACGATTTCAGGGGGTAGACTGGAATTGCATTTAAAGCATAGGAAAAGAGGCAGAACGTCGACAATGATGCACTTGGCCAAAAAGGGCGTATACGTTTTTTCCTGAATATATTCAGGAAAAAACGCATACGCCCTTTTAGGCCAACCAAGCAAGCATGTTAAAGAAATCTGCACTACAATGAAGTCTCACTGCCCCCCTGTCAAAAGGGCCATCTGAAAAAAGTGTAAAATCCAGAAATGCAGCACAGGCCATGGAGAACAGGGAGCCTTGTTATGCTGATGGGTGGGATATAAATAGCCAACAGCCACTCTGGAGAAGTGTATGGTGTTTCCTGAAACACCTAAAAAACAAAGCAACGGAGCCTACGGCACTTCCACTTGTGGTCCTATAGCTTAGGGAAATTAAAATCAAAAACACACAGCCACCCCAAAGTTTCAGACGGCTCTGTTTACAAGAACCTCGTCTACGGTACAAGGTAAATATCCCAGAAAGCGAAAAATGGATAAAGAAGTTGTGGTACGTACGTACAATGGAATATCACTCACCAATGAAGTCTATGTCATCTGGTCTGTCGTGGCATAATGAGTGGATTCAGGTACGATGATTCTAAGTGAAATAAGTCACACAGAAAATGAAACATCATAAGATATCACTAATACACCGAATGTAATCTTGGCTACATATGAACTGAATTACAAAACAGAACAGGGTCTCAAATTTAGAAAACCAACTTATGTTTGCTTAAGGGGTAAGGTGAGTTGGGGTGCTGCATAAAACCAGAGATAGAAATTAGCACAGATACCATTCCATACGTCAAATATGTAAGAGTCAAGACCTACCCCTTGCTCAACAAAATGGGCTAAACACCCTATATTCAACGCCTAGGAATACACCTGACTAGTAAGAATCTTCAAACCCATGGATTTATATGTCTCCATAAGAGAATCAACCGTGTTTACAGCTGCATGAAGGCAGCAGAGAAAATCCGATAAATCCCATTATCAAAATGAATTACAAAAACAAAACAATGACAGTGAAATAGAGAGCAATTCTTAAATAATTCATTCAGGGCTTGTGATGCAACCTGGATTTACCTCATCTAAACCCAGAGCTGAGTGAGACATAAGGTTGGACACTTCGCGCTGATACCATTGGTGAGGTACAATGAGCAAATGCAGACCATTTGAAGTCATACTGCATGGTACCCATTCCATGGGTCCCAACTCTCCAGGTTGAAGTGATTCTTCCTTCAGCTATAGCATGCATAGGAAACCCACAGAATGGTGCACCGTGTGACCGGGAAACGTTTACAAATGCATCTCAGTTTTGTCCCCTTTTACTCGGGTTCATAATTCCAGACCGTTTACTAACATTCTCCCCACTTGGAGAGTCATTGCCTTTAACATGCTGTTTGGCACAGTTTGCAATTTCTGCGCAAGATGAACAGGAATAGGGAGAACCAATGAGAGACGAGCTGTAGGTGTCTGCACGGGCAAATTTAACGCTCATTTCCCACCAGGAAGAGGAATTAACCAAAGGCTCAGCATGCCGTGCCAGAACCAGATTAGGGCCTGAAGCAATCCTGCGGGTTTGTGGCCAGCTCAAAAGAAAGCGATTTGAAGAAAGGAGCTCAGGGTCACTGTAATACACAAACCTGCAGAGTTATAAATGACAGCTATCGTCCAAAAATATATTGAAGGAAGGCTGGAAGAGGACTTGAAAGCGGGGCAGAATTGCAGGAAATCGATTTCAGGGGGTAGACTGGAATTGCATTTAAAGCATAGGAAATGAGGGAGAACGTCGACAATGATGCACTTGGCTAAAAAGGGCGTATGCGTTTTTTCCTGAGTATATTCAGGAAAAAACACATACGCCCTTTTTGCCCAACCAAGCAAGCATGTTAAAGAAATCTGCAATACAATGAAGTCTCACTGCCCCCCGGTCAAAAGGGCCATCTGAAAAAAGGGTAAAATCCAGAAACGCAGCACAGGCCATGGAGAACAGGGAGCCTTGTTATGCTGATGGGTGGGATATACATTGCCAACAGCCACTCTGGAGAAGTGTATTGTGTTTCCTGAAACACCTAAAAAACAAAGCAACGGAGCCTACGGCACTTCCACTTATGGTCCTATAGCTTAGGGAAATTAAAATCAAAAACACACAGCCACCCCAAAGTTTCAGACGGCTCTGTTTACAAGAACCTCGTCTACGGTACAAGTTAAATATCCCAGAAAGCGAAAAATGGATAAAGAAGTTGTGGTACGTACGTACAATGGAATATCACTCACCAATGATGTCTATGTCATCTGGCCCGTCGTGGCATAATGAGTGGATTCAGGTATGATGATTCTAAGTGAAATAAGTCACACAGAAAATGAAACATCATAAGATATCACTAATACACCGAATGTAATCTTGGCTACATATGAACTGAATTACAAAACAGAACAGGGTCTCAAATTTAGAAAACCAACTTATGTTTGCTTAAGGGGAAAGGTGCGTTGGGGTGCTGCATAAAACCAGAGATAGAAATTAGCACAGATACCATTCCATACGTCAAATATGTAATAGTCAAGACCTACCCCTTGCTCAACGAAATGGGCTAAACACCCTATATTCAACGCCTAGGAATACACCTGACTAGTAAGAATCTTCAAACCCATGGATTTATATGTCTCCATAAGAGAATCAAGCGTGTGTACAGCTGCATGAAGGCAGCAGAGAAAATCCGATAAATCCTATTATCAAAATGAATTACAAAAACAAAACACAATGACAGTGAAATAGAGAGCAATTCTTAAATAATTCATTCAGGGCTTGTGATGCAACCTGGATTTACCTCATCTACACCCAGAGCTGAGTGAGACATAAGGTTGTACACTTCGGGCTGATAATATTGGTGAGGTTCGATGAGCAAATGCAGACCATTTGAAGTCATACTGCATGGTACCCATTCCATGGGTCCCAACTCTCCAGGTTTAAGCGATTCTTCCTTCAGCTAAAGCATGCATGGGAAACCCACAGTATGGTGCACCGTGTGACCGGGAAACGTTTTCAAATGCATCTCAGTTTTTGTCCCCTTTTACTCGGGTTCACAATTCCAGACCCTTTACTAACACTCTCCCCACATGGAGAGTCATTGCCTTTAACCTCCTGTTTGGGACAGTTTGCAATTTCTGCGCAAGATGAACAGGAATAGGGAGAACCAATGAGAGACTAGCTGTAGGTGTCTGCACGGGCAAATTTAACGCTCATTTCCCACCAGGAAGAGGAATTAACCGAAGGCTCAGCATGCTGTGCCGGAACCAGTTTAGGGCCTGAAGCAATCCTGAGGGTTTGCGGCCAGCTCCCAAGAAAGCGATTTGAAGAAAGGAGCTCCGGGGCACTGTAATTCAAAACCTGCAGTGTTGTAAATGACAGCTATCGTCCAAAAATATATTGAAGGAAGGCTGCGAAGAGGACTTGAAAGCGGGGCAGAATTGCAGGAAAACGATTTCAGGGGGTAGACTGGAATTGCATTTAAAGCATAGGAAAAGAGGCAGAACGTCGACAATGATGCACTTGGCCAAAAAGTGCGTATGCGTTTTTTCCTGAATATATTCAGGAAAAAACGCATACGCCCTTTTAGGCCAACCAAGCAAGCATGTTAAAGAAATCTGCACTACAATGAAGTCTCACTGCCCCCCGGTCAAAAGGGCCATCTGAAAAAAGTGTAAAATCCAGAAATGCAGCATAGGTCATGGAGAACAGGGAGCCTTGTTATGCTGATGGATTGGATGTAAATAGCCAACAGCCACTCTGGAGAAGTGTATGGTGTTTCCTGAAACACCTAAAAAACAAAGCAACGGAGCCTACGGCACTTCCACTTATGGTCCTATAGCTTATGGAAATTAAAATCAAAAACACACAGCCACCCCAAAGTTTCAGACGGCTCTGTTTACAAGAACCTCGCCTACAGTACAAGTTAAATATCCCAGAAAGCGAAAAATGGATAAAGAAGTTGTGGTACGTACGTACAATGGAATATCACTCACCAATGAAGTCTATGTCATCGGGCCCGTCGTGGCATAATGAGTGAATTCAGTTACGATGATTCTCAGTGAAATAAGTCACACAGAAAATGAAACATCATAAGATATCACTAATACACCAATTGTAATCTTGGCTACATATGAACTGAATTACAAAACAGAACAGGGTCTGAAATTTAGAAAACCAACTTATGCTTGCTTAAGGGGAAAGGTGAGTTGGGGTGCTGCATAAAACCAGAGATAGAAATTAGCACAGATACCTTTCCATAAGCCAAATATGTAATAGTCAAGACCTACCCCTTGCTCAACGAAATGGACTAAACACCCCATATTCAACGCCTAGGAATACACCTGACTAGTAAGAATCTTAAGACCCATGGATTTATATGTCTCCATAAGGAAATCAAGCGTGTGTACAGCGGCCTATATGGAGCAGTGAAAATCCGATAAATCCCATTATCAAAATAAATTTCACAAACACAACACAATGACAGTGAAATAGAGAGCACTTCTTAAATAATTCATTCAGGGCTTGTGATGCAACCTGTATTTACCACATCAACACCCAGAGCTGGGTGAGACATAAGGCTGGACACTTCGGGCTGATAGCATTGGTGAGGTTCGGTGAGCAAACGCAGACCCTTTGAAGTCATACTGCATGGTAGCCATTCCATTGGTCCCAACTCTCCAGGTTTAAGGGATTCTTCCTTCAGCTAAAACATGCATGGGAAACCCAGAGTATGGTCCACCGTGTGATTGGGAAACGTTTTCAAATGCATCTCAGGTTTCGTCCCCTGGTACTCGGGTTCACCATTCCAGACGCTTTACTAACACTCTCCCCACTTGGAGAGTCAGTGCCTTTAACCGCCTGTTTGGCACAGTTTGCAATTTCTGCGCAAGATGAACAGGAATAGGGAGAACCAATGAGAGAGAAGCTGTAGGTGGCTGCACGGGCAAATGGAACGCTCATTTCCCACCAGGAAGAAGAATTATCCAAAGGCTCAGCGTGCCCTGCCGGAACCAGATTAGGGCCTGAAGCAATCCTGCGGTTTTGCGGCCAGCTCACAAGAAAGCGAGTTGAAGAAAGGAGCTCAGGGGCACTGTAATTCACAAACCTGCAGAGTTATGAATGACAGCTCGTTCAAAAATGTATTGAAGTAAGTCCTCGAAGAGGACTTGAAAGCGGGGCAGAATTTCAGGAAAACGATTTCAGGGGGTAGACTGGAATTGCACTTAAAGCATAGGAAAAGAGGCAGAATGTCGACAATGATGCACTTGGCCAAAAAGGGCGTATGCGTTTTTTCCTGAATATATTCAGGAAAAAACGCATACGCACTTTTTGGCCAACCAAGCAAGCGTGTAAAGGAAATCTGAACTACAATGAAGTCTCACTGCCCCCCGGTCCAAACGGCCATCTGAAACAAGTGTAAAATCCAGAAAGGCAGGACAGGTCATGGAGAAGAGGGAGCCTTGTTATGCTGATGGGCGGGATGTAAATTGCCAACAGCCACTCTGGAGAAGTGTATGGTGTTTCCTGAAACACGTAGGAAACAAAGCAACACAGCCTATGGCACTTCCACTTAGGGTCCTATAGCTTAGGGATATTAAAATCAAAAACACACAGCCACCCCAAAGTTTGGGACGGCTCTGTTTACAAGAACCTCGTCTACGGTACAAGTTAAATATCCGAGAAAGCAAAAAATGGATAAAGAAATTGTGGTACGTACGTACAATGGAATATCACTCAGCAATGAGATCTACGTCATCAGGCCCGTAGCGGCAAAATCAGTGGATTCAGGTACGACGATTCTACGAGAAATAAGTCTCTCAGAAAAAGAAATATCATAAGATATCACTAATACACGGAACGTAAACTTCGCTACACATGAACTGAATTACAAAACAGAACAGGGTCTCAAATTTAGAAAACCAACTTATGCTTGCTTATGGGGAAAGGTGAGTTGGGGTGCTGCATCAAACCAGAAATTGAAATTAGCACAGATACCGATCCATAAGCCAAATATATAATAGACAAGACCTACTCCTTGCTCAACGAAATGGACTCAACACCCCATATTCAACGCCTGGGAATATACCTGACAAGTAAGAATCTTAAGACCCATGGATTTATATGTCTCCATAAGGAAATCAAGCGTGTGTACAGCAGCCTAAACGCAGCAGTGAAAATCCGATAAATCCCATTATCAAACTAAATTTCACAAACAAAACACAATGACAGTGAAATAGAGAGCAATTCTTAAATAATTCATTCAGGGCTTGTGATGCAACCTGGATTTACCACATCTACACCCAGAGCTGGGTGAGACATAAGGCTGGACACTTCGGGCTGATAGCATTGGTGAGGTTCGGTGAGCAAACGCAGACCCTTTGAAGTCATACTGCATGGTAGCCATTCCATGGGTCCCAACTCTCCAGGTTTAAGGGATTCTTCCTTCAGCTAAAACATGCATGGGAAACCCAGAGTATGGTCCACCGTGTGATTGGGAAACGGTTTCAAATGCATCTCAGGTTTCGTCCCCTGGTACTCGGGTTCACCGTTCCAGACGCTTTACTAACACTCTCCCTACTTGGAGAGTCAGTGCCTTTAACCTCCTGTTTGGCACAGTTTGCAATTTCTGCGCAAGATGAACAGGAATAGGGAGAACCAATGAGAGACTAGCTGTAGGTGTCTGCACGTGCCAATGGAACGCTCATTTCCCACCAGGAAGAGGAATTAACCAAAGGCTCATCGTGCCCTGCCGGAACCAGATTAGGGCCTGAAGCAATCCTGCGGTTTTGCGGCCAGCTCACAAGAAAGCGAGTTGAAGAAAGGAGCTCAGGGGAACTGTAATTCACAAACCTGCAGAGTTATGAATGACAGCTATCGCCCCAAAATGTATTGAAGTATGTCTTCGAAGAGGACTTGAAAGCGGGGCAGAATTTCAGGAAAACGATTTCAGGGGGTAGACTGGAATTGCACTTAAAGCATACGAAAAGAGGCAGAATGTCCACAATGATGCACTTGGCCAAAAAAGGCGTATGAGTTTTTTCCTGAATATATTCAGGAAAAAACGCATACGTGCTTTTTGGGCAACCAAGCAAGCCTGTAAAGGAAATCTGCACTACAATGAAGTCTCACTGCCCCCCGGTCAAAAGGGCCATCTGAAAAAAGTGTAAAATCCAGAAAGGCAGGCCAGGTCATGGAGAACAGGGAGCCTTGTTATGCTGATGGGCGGGATGTACATTGCCAACAGCCACTCTGGAGAAGTGTATGTTGTTTCATGAAACACGTAGGAAACAAAGCAACACAGCCTATGGCACTTCCAATTAGGGTCCTATAGCTTAGGGAAATTAAAATCAAAAACACACAGCCACCCCAAAATTTGGGATGGCTCTGTTTACAAGAACCTCGTCTACCGTACAAGTTAAATATCCGAGAAAGCAAAACATGGATAAAGATGTTGTGGTACGTATGTACAATGGAATATCACTCAGCAATGAAATCTATGTCATCAGGCCCGTAGCGGCATCATGAATTGATTCAAGTACTATGATTCTACTAGAAATAATCTCACAGAAAAAGAAAGATCATAAGATATCACTAATACACGGAACATAAACTTGGCTACACATGAACTGAAATACAAAAGAGAACAGGGTCTCAAATTTAGAAAACCAACTTATGCTTGCTTATAGGGAAAGGTGAGTTGGGGTGCTGCATAAAACCAAAGATTGAAATTAGTACAGATAACGTTCCATAAGCCAAATATATAATAGACAAGACCTACACCTTGCTCAACGAAATGGACTCAACACCCCTTATTCAACGCCTGCGAATATACCTGACAAGTAAGAATCTTAAAACCCATGGATTTATATGTCTCCATAAGGAAATCAAGCATGTGTACAGCGGCCTAAACACAAGAGTGAAAATCCGATAAATCCCATTATCAAAATAAATTTCAAAAACAAAACACAATGACAGTGAAATAGAGAGCAATTCTTAAATAATTCATTCAGGGCTTGTGATGCAACCTGGATTTACCTCATCTACACCCAGAACTGAGTGAGACATAAAGTTGGACACTTCGGGCTGATAGCATTGGTGAGGTTTGATGAGCAAATGCAGACCATTTGAAGTCATACTGCACGGTACCCATTCCAAGGGTCCCAACTCTCCAGGTTTAAGCGATTCTTCCTTCAGCTAAAACATGCATGGGAAACCCACAGTATGGTGCACCGTGTGACCGGGAAACGTTTTCAAATGCATCTCAGTTTTTGTCCCCTTTTACTTGGGTTCACAATTCCAGACCCTTTACTAACACTCTTCCCACTTGGAGAGTCAGTGCATTTAACCTGCTGTTTGGCACAGTTTGCAATTTCTGCGCAAGATGAACAGGAATAGGGAGAAACAATGAGAGACTAGCTGTAGGTGTCTGCACGGGCAAATTTAACGCTCATTTCCCACCAGGAAGAGGAATTAACCAAACGCTCAGCATGCCATGCCGGAACCAGATTAGGGCCTGAAGCAATCCTGCGGGTTTGTGGCCAGCTCACAAGAAAGCGATTTGAAGAAAGGAGCTCAGGGGCACTGTAATTCACAAACCTGCAGAGTTATAAATGACAGCTATTGTCCAAAAATATATTGAAGGAAGGCTGCGAAGAGGACTTGAAAGCGGGGCAGAATTGCAGGAAAACGATTTCAGGGGGTAGACCTGAATTTCATTTAAAGCATAGGAAAAGAGGCAGAACGTCGACAATGGTGCACTTGGCCAAAAAGGGCGTATGCGTTTTTTCCTGAATATATTCAGGAAAAAACGCATACGCCCTTTTTGGCCAACCAAGCAAGCATGTTAAAGAAATCTGCACTACAATGAAGTCTCACTGCCCCCCGGTCAAAAGGGCCATCTGAAAAAAGTGTAAAATCCAGAAATGCAGCACACGCCATGGAGAACCGGGAGCCATGTAATTCTGATGGGTGGGATGTAAATTGCCAAGAGCCACTCTGGAGAAGTGTATGGTGTTTCCTGAAACACCAAAAAAACAAAGCAACGGAGCCTACAGCACTTCCACTTATGGTCCTATAGCTTAGGGAAATTAAAATCAAAAACACACAGCCACCCCAGTTTCAGACGGCTCTGTTTACAAGAACCTCATCTACGGTATAAGTTAAATATCACAGAAAGCGAAAAATGGATAAAGAAATTGTGGTACGTACGTACAATGGAATATCACTCACCAATGACATCTATGTCATCAGGCCAGTCATGGCATAATGAGTGGTTTCATGTACAATGATTCTAAGTGAAATAAGTCACACAGAAAATGAAACATCATAAGATATCACTAATACACGGAATGTAATCTTGGCTACACATGAACTGAATTACAAAACAGAACAGGGTCTCAAATTTAGAAAACCATCTTATGTTTGCTTAAGGGGTAAGGTGAGTTGGGGTGCTGCATAAAACCAGAGATAGAAATTAGCACAGATACCATTCCATACGTCAAATATGTAATAGTCAAAACCTACCCCTTGCTCAACTAAATGGGCTAAACACCCTATATTCAACGCCTACTTATACACCTGACTAGTAAGAATCTTCAAACCGATGGATTTATATGTCTCCATAAGAGAATCAAGCGTGTGTACAGCTGCATGAAGGCAGCAGAGAGAATCCGATAATTCCGATTATCAAAATGAATTACAAAAACAAAACACAATGACAGTGAAATAGAGAGCAATTCTTAAATAATTCATTCAGGACTTGTGATGCAATCTGGATTTACCTCATCTACACCCAAAGCTGAATGACACATAAGGTTAGACTCTCAGGGCTGATAGAAATGGTGAGGTTCGATGAGCAAATGCAGACCATTTGAAGTCATACTACATGGTACCCATTCCATGGGTCCCAACTGTCCAGGTTTAAGCGATTCTTCCTTCAGCTAAAGCATGCATGGGAAACCCACAATATGGTGCACCGTGTGACTGGGAAACCTTTTCAAATGCATCTCAGGGTTTGTCCCCTTTTACTCGGGTTCACAATTCCAGACCATTTACTAACACTCTCCCCACTTGGAGAGTCAGTGCCTTTAACCTCCTGTTTGGCACAGTTGGCAATTTCTGTGCAAGATGAACAGGAATAGGGAGAACCAATGAGAGACTAGCTGTAGGTGTTTGCAGGGGCAAATTTAACGCTCATTTCCCACCAGGAAGAGGAATTAAACAAAGGCTCAGCATGCCGTGCCGGAACCAGATTGGGGCCTGAAGCAATCCTGCGGGTTTGCGGCTGGCTCATAAGAAAGCGATTTGAAGAAAGGCGCTCAGGGGCACTGTAATTCACAAGCCGGCAGAGTTATAAATGACAGCTATCGTCCAAAAATATATTGAAGGAAGGCTGCGAAGAGGACTTGAAAGCGTGGCAGAATTGCAGGAAAACGATTTCAGGGGGTAGACTGGAATTGCATTTAAAGCATAGGAAAAGAGGCAGAACGTCGACAATGATGCACTTGGCCAAAAAGTGCATATGCGTTTTTTCCTGAATATATTCAGGAAAAAACGCATACGCTCTTTTTGGCCAACCAAGCAAGCATGTTAAAGATATCTGCACTACAATGAAGTCTCACTGCCACCCGGTCAAAAGGGCCATCTGAAAAAAATGTAAAATCCAGAAATGCAGCACAGGCCATGGAGAACAGGGAGCCTTGTTATGCTGATGGGTGGGATGTAAATTGCCAACAGCCACTCTGGAGATGTGTATGGTGTTTCCTGAAACAACTAAAAAACAAAGCAACGGAGCCTACGGCACTTCCACTTAGGGTCCTATAGCTTAGGGAAATTAAAATCAAAAACACACAGCCACCCCAAAGTTTCAGACGGCTCTGTTTACAAGAACCTCGTCTACGGTACAAGTTAAATATCCCAGAAAGCGAAAAACGGAATAAGAAGTTGTGGTACGTACGTACAATGGAATATCACTCACCAATGAAATCTATGTCATCTGGCCCGTCGTGGCATACTGAGTGGATTCAGGTACGATGATTCTAAGAGAAATAAGTCACACAGAAAATGAAACATCATAAGATATCTCTAATACACCGAATGTAATCTTGGCTACACATGAACTGAATTACAAAACAGAACAGGATCTCAAATTTAGAAAACCAACTTATGTTTGCTTAAGGGGAAAGGTGAGTTGGGGTGCTGCATAAAACCAGAGATAGAAATTAGCACAGATACCATTCCATACGTCAAATATGTAATAGTCAAGACCTACCCCTTGCTCAACGAAATGGGCTAAAAACCCTATTTTCAACGCCTAGGAATACACCTGACTAGTAAGAATCTTCAAACCCATGGATTTATATGTCTCCATAAGAGAATCAAGCGTGTGTACAGCTGCATGAAGGCAGCAGAGAAAATCCGATATATCCCATTATCAAAATGAATTACAAAAACAAAACACAATGACACTGAAATAGAGAGCAATTCTTAAATAATTCATTCAGGGCTTGTGATGCAACCTGGATTTACCTCATCTATACCCAGAGCTGAGTGAGACATAAGGTTGGACACTTCGCGCTGATAGCATTGGTGAGGTACAATGAGCAAATGCAGACTATTTGAAGTCATACTGCATGGTACCCATTCCATGGGTCCCAACTCTCCAGGTTGAAGTGATTCTTCCTTCAGCTATAGCAGGCATGGGAAACCCACAAAATGGTGCACCATGTGACCGGGAAACGTTTACAAATGCATCTCAGTTTTGTCCCCTTTTACTCGGGTTCAGAATTCCAGACCCTTTACTAACACTCTCCCCACTTGGAGAGTCAGTGCCTTTAACCTGCTGTTTGGCACAGTTTGCAATTTCTGCGCAAGATGAACAGGAATAGGGAGAACCAATGAGAGACTAGCTGTAGGTGTCTGCACGGGCAAATTTAACGCTCATTTCCCACCAGGAAGAGGAATTAACCAAAGGCTCAGCATGCCGTGCCGGAACCAGATTAGGGCCTGAAGCAATCCTGCGGGTTTGTGGCCAGCTCAAAAGAAAGCGATTTGAAGAAAGGAGCTCAGGGTCACTGTAATACACAAACCTGCAGAGTTATAAATGACAGCTATCATCCAAAAATATATTGAAGGAAGGCTGGAAGAGGACTTGAAAGCGGGGCAGAATTGCAGGAAAACGATTTCAGGGGGTAGACTGGAATTGCATTTAAAGCATAGGAAAAGAGGCAGAACGTCGACAATGATGCACTTGGCTAAAAAGGGCGTATGCGTTTTTTCCTGAGTATATTCAGGAAAAAACACATACGCCCTTTTTGGCCAACCGAGCAAGCATATTAAAGAAATCTGCAATACAATGAAGTCTCACTGCCCCTGGTCAAAAGGGACATCTGAAAAAAGTGTAAAATCCAGAAATGCAGCACAGGCCATGGAGAACAGGGAGCCTTGTTATGCTGATGGGTGGGATATAAATTGCCAACAGCCACTCTGGAGAAGTGTATGGTGTTTCCTGAAACACCTAAAAAACAAAGCAACGGAGCCTACGGCACTTCCACTTAGGGTCCTATAGCTTAGGGAAATTAAAATCAAAAACACACAGCCACCCCAAAGTTTCAGACGGCTCTGTTTACAAGAACCTCGTCTACGGTACAAGTTAAAAATCCCAGAAAGCGAAAAATGGATAAAGAAGTTGTGGTACGTACGTACAATGGAATATCACTCACCAATGAAGGCTATGTCATCTGGCCCGTCGTGGCATAATGAGTGGATTCAGGTACGATGATTCTAAGTGAAATAAGTCACACAGAAAATGAAACATCATAAGATATCACTAATACACCGAATGTAATCTTGGCTACATATGAACTGAATTACAAAACAGAACAGGGTCTCAAATTTAGAAAACCAACTTATGTTTGCTTAAGGGGAAAGGTGAGTTGGGGTGCTGCATAAAACCAGAGATAGAAATTAGCACAGATACCATTCCATACGTCAAATATGTAAGAGTCAAGACCTACCCCTTGCTCAACAAAATGGGCTAAACACCCTATATTCAACGCCTAGGAATACACCTGACTAGTATGAATCTTCAAACCCATGGATTTATATGTCTCCATAAGAGAATCAAGCGTGTGTACAGCTGCATGAAGGCAGCAGAGAAAATCCGATAAATTCCATTATCAAAATGAATTACAAAAACAAAACAATGACAGTGAAATAGAGAGCAATTCTTAAATAATTCATTCAGGGCTTGTGATGCAACCTGGATTTACCTCATCTAAACCCAGAGCTGAGTGAGACATAAGGTTGGACACTTCGCGCTGATACCATTGGTGAGGTACAATGAGCAAATGCAGACCATTTGAAGTCATACTGCATGGTACCCATTCCATGGGTCCCAACTCTCCAGGTTGAAGTGATTCTTCCTTCAGCTATAGCATGCATGGGAAACCCACAGAATGGTGCACCGTGTGACCGGGAAACGTTTCCAAATGCATCTCAGTTTTGTCCCCTTTTACTCGGGTTCATAATTCCAGACCGTTTACTAACACTCTCCCCACTTGGAGAGTCAGTGCCTTTAACCTGCTGTTCGGCACAGTTTGCAATTTCTGCGCAAGATGAACAGGAATAGGGAGAACCAATGAGAGACGAGCTGTAGGTGTCTGCACGGGCAAATTTAACGCTCATTTCCCACCAGGAAGAGGAAATAACCAAAGGCTCAGCATGCCGTGCCAGAACCAGATTAGGGCCTGAAGCAATCCTGCGGGTTTGTGGCCAGCTCAAAAGAAAGCGATTTGAAGAAAGGCGCTCAGGGTCACTGTAATACAAAAACCTGCAGAGTTATAAATGACAGCTATCGTCCAAAAATATATTGAAGGAAGGCTGGAAGAGGACTTGAAAGCGGGGCAGAATTGCAGGAAATCGATTTCAGGGGGTAGACTGGAATTGCATTTAAAGCATAGGAAAAGAGGCAGAACGTCGACAATGATGCACTTGGCTAAAAAGGGCGTATGCGTTTTTCCTGAGTATATTCAGGAAAAAACACATACGCCCTTTTTGCCCAACCAAGCAAGCATGTTAAAGAAATCTGCAATACAATGAAGTCTCACTGCCCCCGGGTCAAAAGGGCCATCTGAAAAAAGGGTAAAATCCAGAAATGCAGCACAGGCCATGGAGAACAGGGAGCCTTGTTATGCTGATGGATTGGATGTAAATAGCCAACAGCCACTCTGGAGAAGTGTATGGTGTTTCCTGAAACACCTAAAAGCAAAGCAACGGAGCCTACGGCACTTCCACTTATGGTCCTATAGCTTATGGAAATTAAAATCAAAAACACACAGCCACCCCAAAGTTTCAGACGGCTCTGTTTACAAGAACCTCGCCTACGGTACAAGTTAAATATCCCAGAAAGCGAAAAATGGATAAAGAAGTTGTGGTACGTACGTACAATGGAATATCACTCACCAATGAAGTCTATGTCATCGGGCCCGTCGTGGCATAATGAGTGAATTCAGTTACGATGATTCCAAGTGAAATAAGTCACACAGAAAATGAAACATCATAAGATATCACTAATACACCAATTGTAATCTTGGCTACATATGAACTGAATTACAAAACAGAACAGGGTCTCAAATTTAGAAAACCAACTTATGTTTGCTTAAGGGGAAAGGTCAGTTGGGGTGCTGCATAAAACCAGAGATAGAAATTAGCACAGATACCTTTCCATAAGCCAAATATGTAATAGTCAAGACCTACCCCTTGCTCAACGAAATGGACTAAACACCCCATATTCAACGCCTAGGAATACACCTGACTAGTAAGAATCTTAAGACCCATGGATTTATATGTCTCCATAAGGAAATCAAGCGTGTGTACAGCGGCCTATATGGAGCAGTGAAAATCTGATAAATCCCATTATCAAAATAAATTTCACAAACACAACACAATGACAGTGAAATAGAGAGCACTTCTTAAATAATTCATTCAGGGCTTGTGATGCAACCTGTATTTACCACATCAACACCCAGAGCTGGGTGAGACATAAGGCTGGACACTTCGGGCTGATAGCATTGGTGAGGTTCGGTGAGCAAACGCAGACCCTTTGAAGTCATACTGCATGGTAGCCATTCCATTGGTCCCAACTCTCCAGGTTTAAGGGATTCTTCCTTCAGCTAAAACATGCATGGGAAACCCAGAGTATGGTCCACCGTGTGATTGGGAAACGTTTTCAAATGCATCTCAGGTTTCGTCCCCTGGTACTCGGGTTCAACATTCCAGACGCTTTACTAACACTCTCCCCACTTGGAGAGTCAGTGCCTTTAACCGCCTGTTTGGCACAGTTTGCAATTTCTGCGCAAGATGAACAGGAATAGGGAGAACCAATGAGAGAGAAGCTGTAGGTGGCTGCACGGGCAAATGGAACGCTCATTTCCCACCAGGAAGAAGAATTATCCAAAGGCTCAGCGTGCCCTGCCGGAACCAGATTAGGGCCTGAAGCAATCCTGCGGTTTTGCGGCCAGCTCACAAGAAAGCGAGTTGAAGAAAGGAGCTCAGGGGCACTGTAATTCACAAACCTGCAGAGTTATGAATGACAGCTCGTTCAAAAATGTATTGAAGTAAGTCCTCGAAGAGGACTTGAAAGCGGGGCAGAATTTCAGGAAAACGATTTCAGGGGGTAGACTGGAATTGCACTTAAAGCATAGGAAAAGAGGCAGAATGTCGACAATGATGCACTTGGCCAAAAAGGGCGTATGCGTTTTTTCCTGAATATATTCAGGAAAAAACGCATACGCACTTTTTGGCCAACCAAGCAAGCGTGTAAAGGAAATCTGAACTACAATGAAGTCTCACTGCCCCCCGGTCCAAACGGCCATCTGAAACAAGTGTAAAATCCAGAAAGGCAGGACAGGTCATGGAGAAGAGGGAGCCTTGTTATGCTGATGGGCGGGATGTAAATTGCCAACAGCCACTCTGGAGAAGTGTATGGTGTTTCCTGAAACACGTAGGAAACAAAGCAACACAGCCTATGGCACTTCCACTTAGGGTCCTATAGCTTAGGGATATTAAAATCAAAAACACACAGCCACCCCAAAGTTTGGGACGGCTCTGTTTACAAGAACCTCGTCTACGGTACAAGTTAAATATCCGAGAAAGCAAAAAATGGATAAAGAAATTGTGGTACGTACGTACAATGGAATATCACTCAGCAATGAGATCTAGGTCATCAGGCCCGTAGCGGCAAAATCAGTGGATTCAGGTACGACGATTCTACGAGAAATAAGTCTCTCAGAAAAAGAAATATCATAAGATATCACTAATACACGGAACGTAAACTTCGCTACACATGAACTGAATTACAAAACAGAACAGGGTCTCAAATTTAGAAAACCAACTTATGCTTGCTTATGGGGAAAGGTGAGTTGGGGTGCTGCATCAAACCAGAGATTGAAATTAGCACAGATACCGTTCCATAAGCCAAATATATAATAGACAAGACCTACTCCTTGCTCAACGAAATGGACTCAACACCCCATATTCAACGCCTGGGAATATACCTGACAAGTAAGAATCTTAAGACCCATGGATTTATATGTCTCCATAAGGAAATCAAGCGTGTGTACAGCAGCCTAAACGCAGCAGTGAAAATCCGATAAATCCCATTATCAAACTAAATTTCACAAACAAAACACAATGACAGTGAAATAGAGAGCAATTCTTAAATAATTCATTCAGGGCTTGTGATGCAACCTGGATTTACCACATCTACACCCAGAGCTGGGTGAGACATAAGGCTGGACACTTCGGGCTGATAGCATTGATGAGGTTCGATGAGCAAATGCAGACCATTTGAAGTCATACTACATGGTACCCATTCCATGGGTCCCAACTATCCAGTTTTAAGCGATTCTTCCTTCAGCTAAAGCATGCATGGGAAACCCACAATATGGTGCACCGTGTGACCGGGAAACCATTTCAAATGCATCTCAGGGTTTGTCCCCTTTTACTCGGGTTCACAATTCCAGACCATTTACTAACACTCTCCCCACTTGGAGAGTCAGTGCCTTTAACCTCCTGTTTGGCACAGTGTGCAATTTCTGTGCAAGATGAACAGGAATAGGGAGAACCAATGAGAGACTAGCTGTAGGTGTCTGCAGGGGCAAATTTAACGCTAATTTCCCACCAGGAAGAGGAATTAAACAAAGACTCAGCATGCCGTGCCGGAACCAGATTAGGGCCTGAAGCAATCCTGCGGGTTTGCGGCTGGCTCATAAGAAAGCGATTTGAAGAAAGGTGCTCAGGGGCACTGTAATTCACAAGCCTGCAGAGTTATAAATGACAGCTATCGTCCAAAAATATATTGAAGGAAGGCTGCGAAGAGGACTTGAAAGCGGGGCAGAATTGCAGGAAAACGATTTCAGGGGGTAGACTGGAATTGCATTTAAAGCATAGGAAAAGAGGCAGAACGTCGACAATGATGCACTTGGCCAAAAAGTGCGTATGCGTTTTTTCCTGAATATATTCAGGAAAAAACGCATACGCACTTTTTGGCCAACCAAGCAAGCATGTTAAAGATATCTGCACTACAATGAAGTCTCACTGCCCCCTGGTCAAAAGGGCCATCTGAAAAAAATGTAAAATCCAGAAATGCAGCACAGGCCATGGAGAACAGGGAGCCTTGTTATGCTGACGGGTGGGATGTAAATTGCCAACAGCCACTCTGGAGATGTGTATGGTGTTTCCTGAAACAACTAAAAAACAAAGCAACGGAGCCTACGGCACTTCCACTTAGGGTCCTATAGCTTAGGGAAATTAAAATCAAAACCACACAGCCACCCCAAAGTTTCAGACGGCTCTGTTTACAAGAACCTCGTCTACGGTACAAGTTAAATATCCCAGAAAGCGAAAAATGGATAAAGAAGTTGTGGTACGTACGTACAATGGAATATCACTCACCAATGAAATCTGTGTCATCAGGCCCGTTGTGGCCTAATGAGTGGATTCAGGTACGATGATTCTAAGTGAAATAAGTCACACAGAAAATGAAACATCATAAGATATCACTAATACACGGAATGCAATCTTGGCTACACATGAACTGAATTACAAAACAGAACAGGGTCTCAAATTTAGAAAACCAACTTATGTTTGATTAAGGGGAAAGCTGAGTTGGTGTGCTGCATAAAACCAGAGATAGATATTAGCACAGATACCATTCCATACGTCAAATATGTAATAGTCAAGACCTACCCCTTGCTCAACCAAATGGGCTAAACACCCTATATTCAACGGCTAGGAATACACCTCACTAGTAAGAATCTTCAAACTCATGGATTTATATGTCTCCATAAGGAAATCAAGCGTGTGTACAGCGGCCTAAACGCAGCAGTGAAAATCCGATAAATCCCATTACCAAAATATATTTCAAAAACAAAACACAATGACAGTGAAATAGAGAGCAATTCTTAAATAATTCATTCAGGGCTTGTGATGCAACCTGGATTTACCACATCTACACCCAGAGCTGGGTGAGACATAAGGCTGGACACTTCGGGCTGATAGCATTGATGAGGTTCGATGAGCAAATGCAGACCATTTGAAGTCATACTACATGGTACCCATTCCATGGGTCCCAACTATCCAGTTTTAAGCGATTCTTCCTTCAGCTAAAGCATGCATGGGAAACCCACAATATGGTGCACCGTGTGACCGGGAAACCATTTCAAATGCATCTCAGGGTTTGTCCCCTTTTACTCGGGTTCACAATTCCAGACCATTTACTAACACTCTCCCCACTTGGAGAGTCAGTGCCTTTAACCTCCTGTTTGGCACAGTGTGCAATTTCTGTGCAAGATGAACAGGAATAGGGAGAACCAATGAGAGACTAGCTGTAGGTGTCTGCAGGGGCAAATTTAACGCTAATTTCCCACCAGGAAGAGGAATTAAACAAAGACTCAGCATGCCGTGCCGGAACCAGATTAGGGCCTGAAGCAATCCTGCGGGTTTGCGGCTGGCTCATAAGAAAGCGATTTGAAGAAAGGTGCTCAGGGGCACTGTAATTCACAAGCCTGCAGAGTTATAAATGACAGCTATCGTCCAAAAATATATTGAAGGAAGGCTGCGAAGAGGACTTGAAAGCGGGGCAGAATTGCAGGAAAACGATTTCAGGGGGTAGACTGGAATTGCATTTAAAGCATAGGAAAAGAGGCAGAACGTCGACAATGATGCACTTGGCCAAAAAGTGCGTATGCGTTTTTTCCTGAATATATTCAGGAAAAAACGCATACGCACTTTTTGGCCAACCGAGCAAGCATATTAAAGAAATCTGCAATACAATGAAGTCTCACTGCCCCTGGTCAAAAGGGACATCTGAAAAAAGTGTAAAATCCAGAAATGCAGCACAGGCCATGGAGAACAGGGAGCCTTGTTATGCTGATGGGTGGGATATACATTGCCAACAGCCACTCTGGAGAAGTGTATGGTGTTTCCTGAAACACCTAAAAAACAAAGCAACGGAGCCTACGGCACTTCCACTTAGGGTCCTATAGCTTAGGGAAATTAAAATCAAAAACACACAGCCACCCCAAAGTTTCAGACGGCTCTGTTTACAAGAACCTCGTCTACGGTACAAGTTAAAAATCCCAGAAAGCGAAAAATGGATAAAGAAGTTGTGGTACGTACGTACAATGGAATATCACTCACCAATGAAGGCTATGTCATCTGGCCCGTCGTGGCATAATGAGTGGATTCAGGTACGATGATTCTAAGTGAAATAAGTCACACAGAAAATGAAACATCATAAGATATCACTAATACACCGAATGTAATCTTGGCTACATATGAACTGAATTACAAAACAGAACAGGGTCTCAAATTTAGAAAACCAACTTATGTTTGCTTAAGGGGAAAGGTGAGTTGGGGTGCTGCATAAAACCAGAGATAGAAATTAGCACAGATACCATTCCATACGTCAAATATGTAAGAGTCAAGACCTACCCCTTGCTCAACAAAATGGGCTAAACACCCTATATTCAACGCCTAGGAATACACCTGACTAGTATGAATCTTCAAACCCATGGATTTATATGTCTCCATAAGAGAATCAAGCGTGTGTAGAGCTGCATGAAGGCAGCAGAGAAAATCCGATAAATTCCATTATCAAAATGAATTACAAAAACAAAACAATGACAGTGAAATAGAGAGCAATTCTTAAATAATTCATTCAGGGCTTGTGATGCAACCTGGATTTACCACATCTACACCCAGAGCTGGGTGAGACATAAGGCTGGACACTTCGGGCTGATAGCATTGGTGAGGTTCGGTGAGCAAACGCAGACCCTTTGAAGTCATACTGCATGGTACCCTTTCCATGGGTCCCAACTCTCCAGGTTTCAGGGATTCTTCCTTCAGCTAAAACATGCATGGGAAACCCAGAGTATGGTCCACCGTGTGATTGGGAAACGCTTTCAAATGCATCTCAGGTTTCGTTCCCTGGTACTCGGGTTCACCGTTCCATACGCTTTTCTAACATTCTCCCCTCTTGGACAGTCAGTGTCTTTAACCTCCTGTTTGGCACAGTTTGCTATTTCTGCGCACGATGAACAGGAATAGGGAGAACCAATGAAAGACTAGCTGTAGGTGTCTGCACGGGCAAATGGAATGCTCATTTCCCACCAGGAAGAGGAATTAACCAAAGGCTCAGCATGCCCTGCCGGAACCAGATTAGGGCCTGAAGCAATCCTGCGGTTTTGCGGCCAGCTCACAAGAAAGCGAGATGAAGAAAGGAGCTCAGGGGCACTGTAATTCACAAACCTTCAGAGTTATGAATGACAGCTATCGTCCAAAAATGTATTGATGTAAGTCTTCGAAGAGGACTTGAAAGCGGGGCAGAATTTCAGGAAAACGATTTCAGGGGGTAGACTGGAATTGCATTTAAAGCATAGGAAAAGAGGCAGAACGTCGACAATGATGCACTTGGCCAAAAAGGGCCTATGCGTTTTTTCCTGAATATATTCAGGAAAAAACGCATACGCTCTTTTTGGCCAACCAAGCAAGCGTGTTAAAGAAATCTGCACTACAATGAAGTCTCACTGCCACCCGGTCAAAAGGGCCATCTGAAAAAAGGGTAAAATCCAGAAATGCAGCACAGGCCATGGAGAACAGGGAGCCTTGTTATGCTGATGGGTGGGATGTAAATAGCCAACAGCCACTCTGGAGAAGTGTATGGTGTTTCCTGAAACACCTAAAAAACAAAGCAACGGAGCCTACGGCACTTCCACTTATGGTCCTATAGCTTAGGGAAATTAAAATCAAAACCACACAGCCACCCCAAAGTTTCAGACGGCTCTGTTTACAAGAACCTCGTCTACGGTACAAGTTAAATATCCCAGAAAGCGAAAAATGGATAAAGAAGTTGTGGTACGTACGTACAATGAAATATCACTCACCAATGAAGTCTATGTCATCTGGCACGTCCTGGCATAATGAGTGGATTCAGGTACGATGATTCTAAGTGAAAAAAGTCACACAGAGAATGAAACATCATAAGATATCACTAATACACCGAATGTAATCTTGGCTACACATGAACTGAATTACAAAACAGAACAGGGTCTGAAATTTAGAAAACCAACTTATGCTTGCTTAAGGGGAAAGGTCAGTTGGGGTGCTGCATAAAACCAGAGATAGAAATTAGCACAGATACCTTTCCATAAGCCAAATATGTAATAGTCAAGACCTACCCCTTGCTCAACGAAATGGACTAAACACCCCATATTCAACGCCTAGGAATACACCTGACTAGTAAGAATCTTAAGACCCATGGATTTATATGTCTCCATAAGGAAATCAAGCGTGTGTACAGCGGCCTATATGGAGCAGTGAAAATCTGATAAATCCCATTATCAAAATAAATTTCACAAACACAACACAATGACAGTGAAATAGAGAGCACTTCTTAAATAATTCATTCAGGGCTTGTGATGCAACCTGTATTTACCACATCAACACCCAGAGCTGGGTGAGACATAAGGCTGGACACTTCGGGCTGATAGCATTGGTGAGGTTCGGTGAGCAAACGCAGACCCTTTGAAGTCATACTGCATGGTAGCCATTCCATTGGTCCCAACTCTCCAGGTTTAAGGGATTCTTCCTTCAGCTAAAACATGCATGGGAAACCCAGAGTATGGTCCACCGTGTGATTGGGAAACGTTTTCAAATGCATCTCAGGTTTCGTCCCCTGGTACTCGGGTTCAACATTCCAGACGCTTTACTAACACTCTCCCCACTTGGAGAGTCAGTGCCTTTAACCGCCTGTTTGGCACAGTTTGCAATTTCTGCGCAAGATGAACAGGAATAGGGAGAACCAATGAGAGAGAAGCTGTAGGTGGCTGCACGGGCAAATGGAACGCTCATTTCCCACCAGGAAGAAGAATTATCCAAAGGCTCAGCGTGCCCTGCCGGAACCAGATTAGGGCCTGAAGCAATCCTGCGGTTTTGCGGCCAGCTCACAAGAAAGCGAGTTGAAGAAAGGAGCTCAGGGGCACTGTAATTCACAAACCTGCAGAGTTATGAATGACAGCTCGTTCAAAAATGTATTGAAGTAAGTCCTCGAAGAGGACTTGAAAGCGGGGCAGAATTTCAGGAAAACGATTTCAGGGGGTAGACTGGAATTGCACTTAAAGCATAGGAAAAGAGGCAGAATGTCGACAATGATGCACTTGGCCAAAAAGGGCGTATGCGTTTTTTCCTGAATATATTCAGGAAAAAACGCATACGCACTTTTTGGCCAACCAAGCAAGCGTGTAAAGGAAATCTGAACTACAATGAAGTCTCACTGCCCCCCGGTCCAAACGGCCATCTGAAACAAGTGTAAAATCCAGAAAGGCAGGACAGGTCATGGAGAAGAGGGAGCCTTGTTATGCTGATGGGCGGGATGTAAATTGCCAACAGCCACTCTGGAGAAGTGTATGGTGTTTCCTGAAACACGTAGGAAACAAAGCAACACAGCCTATGGCACTTCCACTTAGGGTCCTATAGCTTAGGGATATTAAAATCAAAAACACACAGCCACCCCAAAGTTTGGGACGGCTCTGTTTACAAGAACCTCGTCTACGGTACAAGTTAAATATCCGAGAAAGCAAAAAATGGATAAAGAAATTGTGGTACGTACGTACAATGGAATATCACTCAGCAATGAGATCTAGGTCATCAGGCCCGTAGCGGCAAAATCAGTGGATTCAGGTACGACGATTCTACGAGAAATAAGTCTCTCAGAAAAAGAAATATCATAAGATATCACTAATACACGGAACGTAAACTTCGCTACACATGAACTGAATTACAAAACAGAACAGGGTCTCAAATTTAGAAAACCAACTTATGCTTGCTTATGGGGAAAGGTGAGTTGGGGTGCTGCATCAAACCAGAGATTGAAATTAGCACAGATACCGTTCCATAAGCCAAATATATAATAGACAAGACCTACTCCTTGCTCAACGAAATGGACTCAACACCCCATATTCAACGCCTGGGAATATACCTGACAAGTAAGAATCTTAAGACCCATGGATTTATATGTCTCCATAAGGAAATCAAGCGTGTGTACAGCAGCCTAAACGCAGCAGTGAAAATCCGATAAATCCCATTATCAAACTAAATTTCACAAACAAAACACAATGACAGTGAAATAGAGAGCAATTCTTAAATAATTCATTCAGGGCTTGTGATGCAACCTGGATTTACCACATCTACACCCAGAGCTGGGTGAGACATAAGGCTGGACACTTCGGGCTGATAGCATTGATGAGGTTCGATGAGCAAATGCAGACCATTTGAAGTCATACTACATGGTACCCATTCCATGGGTCCCAACTATCCAGTTTTAAGCGATTCTTCCTTCAGCTAAAGCATGCATGGGAAACCCACAATATGGTGCACCGTGTGACCGGGAAACCATTTCAAATGCATCTCAGGGTTTGTCCCCTTTTACTCGGGTTCACAATTCCAGACCATTTACTAACACTCTCCCCACCTGGAGAGTCAGTGCCTTTAACCTCCTGTTTGGCACAGTGTGCAATTTCTGTGCAAGATGAACAGGAATAGGGAGAACCAATGAGAGACTAGCTGTAGGTGTCTGCAGGGGCAAATTTAACGCTAATTTCCCACCAGGAAGAGGAATTAAACAAAGACTCAGCATGCCGTGCCGGAACCAGATTAGGGCCTGAAGCAATCCTGCGGGTTTGCGGCTGGCTCATAAGAAAGCGATTTGAAGAAAGGCGCTCAGGGGCACTGTAATTCACAAGCCTGCAGAGTTATAAATGACAGCTATCGTCCAAAAATATATTGAAGGAAGGCTGCGAAGAGGACTTGAAAGCGGGGCAGAATTGCAGGAAAACGATTTCAGGGGGTAGACTGGAATTGCATTTAAAGCATAGGAAAAGAGGCAGAACGTCGACAATGATGCACTTGGCCAAAAAGTGCGTATGCGTTTTTTCCTGAATATATTCAGGAAAAAACGCATACGCTCTTTTTGGCCAACCAAGCAAGCATGTTAAAGAAATCTGCACTACAATGAAGTCTCACTGCCCCCGGTCAAAAGGGCCATCTGAAAAAAGGGTAAAATCCAGAAATGCAGCACAGGCCATGGAGAACAGGGAGCCTTGTTATGCTGATGGGTGGGATGTAAATAGCCAACAGCCACTCTGGAGAAGTGTATGGTGTTTCCTGAAACACCTAAAAAACAAAGCAACGGAGCCTACGGCACTTCCACTTATGGTCCTATAGCTTAGGGAAATTAAAATCAAAACCACACAGCCACCCCAAAGTTTCAGACGGCTCTGTTTACAAGAACCTCGTCTACGGTACAAGTTAAATATCCCAGAAAGCGAAAAATGGATAAAGAAGTTGTGGTACGTACGTACAATGAAATATCACTCACCAATGAAGTCTATGTCATCTGGCACGTCCTGGCATAATGAGTGGATTCAGGTACGATGATTCTAAGTGAAAAAAGTCACACAGAGAATGAAACATCATAAGATATCACTAATACACCGAATGTAATCTTGGCTACACATGAACTGAATTACAAAACAGAACAGGGTCTCAAATTTAGAAAACCAACTTATGCTTGCTTAAGGGGAAAGGTCAGTTGGGGTGCTGCATAAAACCAGAGATAGAAATTAGCACAGATACCTTTCCATAAGCCAAATATGTAATAGTCAAGACCTACCCCTTGCTCAACGAAATGGACTAAACACCCCATATTCAACGCCTAGGAATACACCTGACTAGTAAGAATCTTAAGACCCATGGATTTATATGTCTCCATAAGGAAATCAAGCGTGTGTACAGCGGCCTATATGGAGCAGTGAAAATCTGATAAATCCCATTATCAAAATAAATTTCACAAACACAACACAATGACAGTGAAATAGAGAGCACTTCTTAAATAATTCATTCAGGGCTTGTGATGCAACCTGTATTTACCACATCAACACCCAGAGCTGGGTGAGACATAAGGCTGGACACTTCGGGCTGATAGCATTGGTGAGGTTCGGTGAGCAAACGCAGACCCTTTGAAGTCATACTGCATGGTAGCCATTCCATTGGTCCCAACTCTCCAGGTTTAAGGGATTCTTCCTTCAGCTAAAACATGCATGGGAAACCCAGAGTATGGTCCACCGTGTGATTGGGAAACGTTTTCAAATGCATCTCAGGTTTCGTCCCCTGGTACTCGGGTTCAACATTCCAGACGCTTTACTAACACTCTCCCCACTTGGAGAGTCAGTGCCTTTAACCGCCTGTTTGGCACAGTTTGCAATTTCTGCGCAAGATGAACAGGAATAGGGAGAACCAATGAGAGAGAAGCTGTAGGTGGCTGCACGGGCAAATGGAACGCTCATTTCCCACCAGGAAGAAGAATTATCCAAAGGCTCAGCGTGCCCTGCCGGAACCAGATTAGGGCCTGAAGCAATCCTGCGGTTTTGCGGCCAGCTCACAAGAAAGCGAGTTGAAGAAAGGAGCTCAGGGGCACTGTAATTCACAAACCTGCAGAGTTATGAATGACAGCTCGTTCAAAAATGTATTGAAGTAAGTCCTCGAAGAGGACTTGAAAGCGGGGCAGAATTTCAGGAAAACGATTTCAGGGGGTAGACTGGAATTGCACTTAAAGCATAGGAAAAGAGGCAGAATGTCGACAATGATGCACTTGGCCAAAAAGGGCGTATGCGTTTTTTCCTGAATATATTCAGGAAAAAACGCATACGCACTTTTTGGCCAACCAAGCAAGCGTGTAAAGGAAATCTGAACTACAATGAAGTCTCACTGCCCCCCGGTCCAAACGGCCATCTGAAACAAGTGTAAAATCCAGAAAGGCAGGACAGGTCATGGAGAAGAGGGAGCCTTGTTATGCTGATGGGCGGGATGTAAATTGCCAACAGCCACTCTGGAGAAGTGTATGGTGTTTCCTGAAACACGTAGGAAACAAAGCAACACAGCCTATGGCACTTCCACTTAGGGTCCTATAGCTTAGGGATATTAAAATCAAAAACACACAGCCACCCCAAAGTTTGGGACGGCTCTGTTTACAAGAACCTCGTCTACGGTACAAGTTAAATATCCGAGAAAGCAAAAAATGGATAAAGAAATTGTGGTACGTACGTACAATGGAATATCACTCAGCAATGAGATCTAGGTCATCAGGCCCGTAGCGGCAAAATCAGTGGATTCAGGTACGACGATTCTACGAGAAATAAGTCTCTCAGAAAAAGAAATATCATAAGATATCACTAATACACGGAACGTAAACTTCGCTACACATGAACTGAATTACAAAACAGAACAGGGTCTCAAATTTAGAAAACCAACTTATGCTTGCTTATGGGGAAAGGTGAGTTGGGGTGCTGCATCAAACCAGAGATTGAAATTAGCACAGATACCGTTCCATAAGCCAAATATATAATAGACAAGACCTACTCCTTGCTCAACGAAATGGACTCAACACCCCATATTCAACGCCTGGGAATATACCTGACAAGTAAGAATCTTAAGACCCATGGATTTATATGTCTCCATAAGGAAATCAAGCGTGTGTACAGCAGCCTAAACGCAGCAGTGAAAATCCGATAAATCCCATTATCAAACTAAATTTCACAAACAAAACACAATGACAGTGAAATAGAGAGCAATTCTTAAATAATTCATTCAGGGCTTGTGATGCAACCTGGATTTACCACATCTACACCCAGAGCTGGGTGAGACATAAGGCTGGACACTTCGGGCTGATAGCATTGATGAGGTTCGATGAGCAAATGCAGACCATTTGAAGTCATACTACATGGTACCCATTCCATGGGTCCCAACTATCCAGTTTTAAGCGATTCTTCCTTCAGCTAAAGCATGCATGGGAAACCCACAATATGGTGCACCGTGTGACCGGGAAACCATTTCAAATGCATCTCAGGGTTTGTCCCCTTTTACTCGGGTTCACAATTCCAGACCATTTACTAACACTCTCCCCACCTGGAGAGTCAGTGCCTTTAACCTCCTGTTTGGCACAGTGTGCAATTTCTGTGCAAGATGAACAGGAATAGGGAGAACCAATGAGAGACTAGCTGTAGGTGTCTGCAGGGGCAAATTTAACGCTAATTTCCCACCAGGAAGAGGAATTAAACAAAGACTCAGCATGCCGTGCCGGAACCAGATTAGGGCCTGAAGCAATCCTGCGGGTTTGCGGCTGGCTCATAAGAAAGCGATTTGAAGAAAGGCGCTCAGGGGCACTGTAATTCACAAGCCTGCAGAGTTATAAATGACAGCTATCGTCCAAAAATATATTGAAGGAAGGCTGCGAAGAGGACTTGAAAGCGGGGCAGAATTGCAGGAAAACGATTTCAGGGGGTAGACTGGAATTGCATTTAAAGCATAGGAAAAGAGGCAGAACGTCGACAATGATGCACTTGGCCAAAAAGGGCCTATGCGTTTTTTCCTGAATATATTCGGGAAAAAACGCATACGCTCTTTTTGGCCAACCAAGCAAGCATGTTAAAGAAATCTGCACTACAATGAAGTCTCACTGCCCCCCGGTCAAAAGGGCCATCTGAAAAAAGGGTAAAATCCAGAAATGCAGCACAGGCCATGGAGAACAGGGAGCCTTGTTATGCTGATGGGTGGGATGTAAATAGCCAACAGCCACTCTGGAGAAGTGTATGGTGTTTCCTGAAACACCTAAAAAACAAAGCAACGGAGCCTACGGCACTTCCACTTATGGTCCTATAGCTTAGGGAAATTAAAATCAAAACCACACAGCCACCCCAAAGTTTCAGACGGCTCTGTTTACAAGAACCTCGTCTACGGTACAAGTTAAATATCCCAGAAAGCGAAAAATGGATAAAGAAGTTGTGGTACGTACGTACAATGAAATATCACTCACCAATGAAGTCTATGTCATCTGGCACGTCCTGGCATAATGAGTGGATTCAGGTACGATGATTCTAAGTGAAAAAAGTCACACAGAGAATGAAACATCATAAGATATCACTAATACACCGAATGTAATCTTGGCTACACATGAACTGAATTACAAAACAGAACAGGGTCTCAAATTTAGAAAACCAACTTATGCTTGCTTAAGGGGAAAGGTCAGTTGGGGTGCTGCATAAAACCAGAGATAGAAATTAGCACAGATACCTTTCCATAAGCCAAATATGTAATAGTCAAGACCTACCCCTTGCTCAACGAAATGGACTAAACACCCCATATTCAACGCCTAGGAATACACCTGACTAGTAAGAATCTTAAGACCCATGGATTTATATGTCTCCATAAGGAAATCAAGCGTGTGTACAGCGGCCTATATGGAGCAGTGAAAATCTGATAAATCCCATTATCAAAATAAATTTCACAAACACAACACAATGACAGTGAAATAGAGAGCACTTCTTAAATAATTCATTCAGGGCTTGTGATGCAACCTGTATTTACCACATCAACACCCAGAGCTGGGTGAGACATAAGGCTGGACACTTCGGGCTGATAGCATTGGTGAGGTTCGGTGAGCAAACGCAGACCCTTTGAAGTCATACTGCATGGTAGCCATTCCATTGGTCCCAACTCTCCAGGTTTAAGGGATTCTTCCTTCAGCTAAAACATGCATGGGAAACCCAGAGTATGGTCCACCGTGTGATTGGGAAACGTTTTCAAATGCATCTCAGGTTTCGTCCCCTGGTACTCGGGTTCAACATTCCAGACGCTTTACTAACACTCTCCCCACTTGGAGAGTCAGTGCCTTTAACCGCCTGTTTGGCACAGTTTGCAATTTCTGCGCAAGATGAACAGGAATAGGGAGAACCAATGAGAGAGAAGCTGTAGGTGGCTGCACGGGCAAATGGAACGCTCATTTCCCACCAGGAAGAAGAATTATCCAAAGGCTCAGAGTGCCCTGCCGGAACCAGATTAGGGCCTGAAGCAATCCTGCGGTTTTGCGGCCAGCTCACAAGAAAGCGAGTTGAAGAAAGGAGCTCAGGGGCACTGTAATTCACAAACCTGCAGAGTTATGAATGACAGCTCGTTCAAAAATGTATTGAAGTAAGTCCTCGAAGAGGACTTGAAAGCGGGGCAGAATTTCAGGAAAACGATTTCAGGGGGTAGACTGGAATTGCACTTAAAGCATAGGAAAAGAGGCAGAATGTCGACAATGATGCACTTGGCCAAAAAGGGCGTATGCGTTTTTTCCTGAATATATTCAGGAAAAAACGCATACGCACTTTTTGGCCAACCAAGCAAGCGTGTAAAGGAAATCTGAACTACAATGAAGTCTCACTGCCCCCCGGTCCAAACGGCCATCTGAAACAAGTGTAAAATCCAGAAAGGCAGGACAGGTCATGGAGAAGAGGGAGCCTTGTTATGCTGATGGGCGGGATGTAAATTGCCAACAGCCACTCTGGAGAAGTGTATGGTGTTTCCTGAAACACGTAGGAAACAAAGCAACACAGCCTATGGCACTTCCACTTAGGGTCCTATAGCTTAGGGATATTAAAATCAAAAACACACAGCCACCCCAAAGTTTGGGACGGCTCTGTTTACAAGAACCTCGTCTACGGTACAAGTTAAATATCCGAGAAAGCAAAAAATGGATAAAGAAATTGTGGTACGTACGTACAATGGAATATCACTCAGCAATGAGATCTAGGTCATCAGGCCCGTAGCGGCAAAATCAGTGGATTCAGGTACGACGATTCTACGAGAAATAAGTCTCTCAGAAAAAGAAATATCATAAGATATCACTAATACACGGAACGTAAACTTCGCTACACATGAACTGAATTACAAAACAGAACAGGGTCTCAAATTTAGAAAACCAACTTATGCTTGCTTATGGGGAAAGGTGAGTTGGGGTGCTGCATCAAACCAGAGATTGAAATTAGCACAGATACCGTTCCATAAGCCAAATATATAATAGACAAGACCTACTCCTTGCTCAACGAAATGGACTCAACACCCCATATTCAACGCCTGGGAATATACCTGACAAGTAAGAATCTTAAGACCCATGGATTTATATGTCTCCATAAGGAAATCAAGCGTGTGTACAGCAGCCTAAACGCAGCAGTGAAAATCCGATAAATCCCATTATCAAACTAAATTTCACAAACAAAACACAATGACAGTGAAATAGAGAGCAATTCTTAAATAATTCATTCAGGGCTTGTGATGCAACCTGGATTTACCACATCTACACCCAGAGCTGGGTGAGACATAAGGCTGGACACTTCGGGCTGATAGCATTGATGAGGTTCGATGAGCAAATGCAGACCATTTGAAGTCATACTACATGGTACCCATTCCATGGGTCCCAACTATCCAGTTTTAAGCGATTCTTCCTTCAGCTAAAGCATGCATGGGAAACCCACAATATGGTGCACCGTGTGACCGGGAAACCATTTCAAATGCATCTCAGGGTTTGTCCCCTTTTACTCGGGTTCACAATTCCAGACCATTTACTAACACTCTCCCCACCTGGAGAGTCAGTGCCTTTAACCTCCTGTTTGGCACAGTGTGCAATTTCTGTGCAAGATGAACAGGAATAGGGAGAACCAATGAGAGACTAGCTGTAGGTGTCTGCAGGGGCAAATTTAACGCTAATTTCCCACCAGGAAGAGGAATTAAACAAAGGCTCAGCATGCCGTGCCGGAACCAGATTAGGGCCTGAAGCAATCCTGCGGGTTTGCGGCTGGCTCATAAGAAAGCGATTTGAAGAAAGGCGCTCAGGGGCACTGTAATTCACAAGCCTGCAGAGTTATAAATGACAGCTATCGTCCAAAAATATATTGAAGGAAGGCTGCGAAGAGGACTTGAAAGCGGGGCAGAATTGCAGGAAAACGATTTCAGGGGGTAGACTGGAATTGCATTTAAAGCATAGGAAAAGAGGCAGAACGTCGACAATGATGCACTTGGCCAAAAAGGGCCTATGCGTTTTTTCCTGAATATATTCAGGAAAAAACGCATACGCTCTTTTTGGCCAACCAAGCAAGCATGTTAAAGAAATCTGCACTACAATGAAGTCTCACTGCCCCCCGGTCAAAAGGGCCATCTGAAAAAAGGGTAAAATCCAGAAATGCAGCACAGGCCATGGAGAACAGGGAGCCTTGTTATGCTGATGGGTGGGATGTAAATAGCCAACAGCCACTCTGGAGAAGTGTATGGTGTTTCCTGAAACACCTAAAAAACAAAGCAACGGAGCCTACGGCACTTCCACTTATGGTCCTATAGCTTAGGGAAATTAAAATCAAAACCACACAGCCACCCCAAAGTTTCAGACGGCTCTGTTTACAAGAACCTCGTCTACGGTACAAGTTAAATATCCCAGAAAGCGAAAAATGGATAAAGAAGTTGTGGTACGTACGTACAATGAAATATCACTCACCAATGAAGTCTATGTCATCTGGCACGTCCTGGCATAATGAGTGGATTCAGGTACGATGATTCTAAGTGAAAAAAGTCACACAGAGAATGAAACATCATAAGATATCACTAATACACCGAATGTAATCTTGGCTACACATGAACTGAATTACAAAACAGAACAGGGTCTCAAATTTAGAAAACCAACTTATGCTTGCTTAAGGGGAAAGGTCAGTTGGGGTGCTGCATAAAACCAGAGATAGAAATTAGCACAGATACCTTTCCATAAGCCAAATATGTAATAGTCAAGACCTACCACTTGCTCAACGAAATGGACTAAACACCCCATATTCAACGCCTAGGAATACACCTGACTAGTAAGAATCTTAAGACCCATGGATTTATATGTCTCCATAAGGAAATCAAGCGTGTGTACAGCGGCCTATATGGAGCAGTGAAAATCTGATAAATCCCATTATCAAAATAAATTTCACAAACACAACACAATGACAGTGAAATAGAGAGCACTTCTTAAATAATTCATTCAGGGCTTGTGATGCAACCTGTATTTACCACATCAACACCCAGAGCTGGGTGAGACATAAGGCTGGACACTTCGGGCTGATAGCATTGGTGAGGTTCGGTGAGCAAACGCAGACCCTTTGAAGTCATACTGCATGGTAGCCATTCCATTGGTCCCAACTCTCCAGGTTTAAGGGATTCTTCCTTCAGCTAAAACATGCATGGGAAACCCAGAGTATGGTCCACCGTGTGATTGGGAAACGTTTTCAAATGCATCTCAGGTTTCGTCCCCTGGTACTCGGGTTCAACATTCCAGACGCTTTACTAACACTCTCCCCACTTGGAGAGTCAGTGCCTTTAACCGCCTGTTTGGCACAGTTTGCAATTTCTGCGCAAGATGAACAGGAATAGGGAGAACCAATGAGAGAGAAGCTGTAGGTGGCTGCACGGGCAAATGGAACGCTCATTTCCCACCAGGAAGAAGAATTATCCAAAGGCTCAGAGTGCCCTGCCGGAACCAGATTAGGGCCTGAAGCAATCCTGCGGTTTTGCGGCCAGCTCACAAGAAAGCGAGTTGAAGAAAGGAGCTCAGGGGCACTGTAATTCACAAACCTGCAGAGTTATGAATGACAGCTCGTTCAAAAATGTATTGAAGTAAGTCCTCGAAGAGGACTTGAAAGCGGGGCAGAATTTCAGGAAAACGATTTCAGGGGGTAGACTGGAATTGCACTTAAAGCATAGGAAAAGAGGCAGAATGTCGACAATGATGCACTTGGCCAAAAAGGGCGTATGCGTTTTTTCCTGAATATATTCAGGAAAAAACGCATACGCACTTTTTGGCCAACCAAGCAAGCGTGTAAAGGAAATCTGAACTACAATGAAGTCTCACTGCCCCCCGGTCCAAACGGCCATCTGAAACAAGTGTAAAATCCAGAAAGGCAGGACAGGTCATGGAGAAGAGGGAGCCTTGTTATGCTGATGGGCGGGATGTAAATTGCCAACAGCCACTCTGGAGAAGTGTATGGTGTTTCCTGAAACACGTAGGAAACAAAGCAACACAGCCTATGGCACTTCCACTTAGGGTCCTATAGCTTAGGGATATTAAAATCAAAAACACACAGCCACCCCAAAGTTTGGGACGGCTCTGTTTACAAGAACCTCGTCTACGGTACAAGTTAAATATCCGAGAAAGCAAAAAATGGATAAAGAAATTGTGGTACGTACGTACAATGGAATATCACTCAGCAATGAGATCTAGGTCATCAGGCCCGTAGCGGCAAAATCAGTGGATTCAGGTACGACGATTCTACGAGAAATAAGTCTCTCAGAAAAAGAAATATCATAAGATATCACTAATACACGGAACGTAAACTTCGCTACACATGAACTGAATTACAAAACAGAACAGGGTCTCAAATTTAGAAAACCAACTTATGCTTGCTTATGGGGAAAGGTGAGTTGGGGTGCTGCATCAAACCAGAGATTGAAATTAGCACAGATACCGTTCCATAAGCCAAATATATAATAGACAAGACCTACTCCTTGCTCAACGAAATGGACTCAACACCCCATATTCAACGCCTGGGAATATACCTGACAAGTAAGAATCTTAAGACCCATGGATTTATATGTCTCCATAAGGAAATCAAGCGTGTGTACAGCAGCCTAAACGCAGCAGTGAAAATCCGATAAATCCCATTATCAAACTAAATTTCACAAACAAAACACAATGACAGTGAAATAGAGAGCAATTCTTAAATAATTCATTCAGGGCTTGTGATGCAACCTGGATTTACCACATCTACACCCAGAGCTGGGTGAGACATAAGGCTGGACACTTCGGGCTGATAGCATTGATGAGGTTCGATGAGCAAATGCAGACCATTTGAAGTCATACTACATGGTACCCATTCCATGGGTCCCAACTATCCAGTTTTAAGCGATTCTTCCTTCAGCTAAAGCATGCATGGGAAACCCACAATATGGTGCACCGTGTGACCGGGAAACCATTTCAAATGCATCTCAGGGTTTGTCCCCTTTTACTCGGGTTCACAATTCCAGACCATTTACTAACACTCTCCCCACTTGGAGAGTCAGTGCCTTTAACCTCCTGTTTGGCACAGTGTGCAATTTCTGTGCAAGATGAACAGGAATAGGGAGAACCAATGAGAGACTAGCTGTAGGTGTCTGCAGGGGCAAATTTAACGCTAATTTCCCACCAGGAAGAGGAATTAAACAAAGACTCAGCATGCCGTGCCGGAACCAGATTAGGGCCTGAAGCAATCCTGCGGGTTTGCGGCTGGCTCATAAGAAAGCGATTTGAAGAAAGGCGCTCAGGGGCACTGTAATTCACAAGCCTGCAGAGTTATAAATGACAGCTATCGTCCAAAAATATATTGAAGGAAGGCTGCGAAGAGGACTTGAAAGCGGGGCAGAATTGCAGGAAAACGATTTCAGGGGGTAGACTGGAATTGCATTTAAAGCATAGGAAAAGAGGCAGAACGTCGACAATGATGCACTTGGCCAAAAAGTGCGTATGCGTTTTTTCCTGAATATATTCAGGAAAAAACGCATACGCACTTTTTGGCCAACCAAGCAAGCATGTTAAAGATATCTGCACTACAATGAAGTCTCACTGCCCCCTGGTCAAAAGGGCCATCTGAAAAAAATGTAAAATCCAGAAATGCAGCACAGGCCATGGAGAACAGGGAGCCTTGTTATGCTGACGGGTGGGATGTAAATTGCCAACAGCCACTCTGGAGATGTGTATGGTGTTTCCTGAAACAACTAAAAAACAAAGCAACGGAGCCTACGGCACTTCCACTTAGGGTCCTATAGCTTAGGGAAATTAAAATCAAAACCACACAGCCACCCCAAAGTTTCAGACGGCTCTGTTTACAAGAACCTCGTCTACGGTACAAGTTAAATATCCCAGAAAGCGAAAAATGGATAAAGAAGTTGTGGTACGTACGTACAATGGAATATCACTCACCAATGAAATCTGTGTCATCAGGCCCGTTGTGGCCTAATGAGTGGATTCAGGTACGATGATTCTAAGTGAAATAAGTCACACAGAAAATGAAACATCATAAGATATCACTAATACACGGAATGCAATCTTGGCTACACATGAACTGAATTACAAAACAGAACAGGGTCTCAAATTTAGAAAACCAACTTATGTTTGATTAAGGGGAAAGCTGAGTTGGTGTGCTGCATAAAACCAGAGATAGATATTAGCACAGATACCATTCCATACGTCAAATATGTAATAGTCAAGACCTACCCCTTGCTCAACCAAATGGGCTAAACACCCTATATTCAACGGCTAGGAATACACCTCACTAGTAAGAATCTTCAAACTCATGGATTTATATGTCTCCATAAGGAAATCAAGCGTGTGTACAGGGGCCTAAACGCAGCAGTGAAAATCCGATAAATCCCATTACCAAAATATATTTCAAAAACAAAACACAATGACAGTGAAATAGAGAGCAATTCTTAAATAATTCATTCAGGGCTTGTGATGCAACCTGGATTTACCACATCTACACCCAGAGCTGGGTGAGACATAAGGCTGGACACTTCAGGCTGATAGCATTGGTGAGGTTCGGTGAGCAAACGCAGACCCTTTGAAGTCATACTGCATGGTACCCTTTCCATGGGTCCCAACTCTCCAGGTTTCAGGGATTCTTCCTTCAGCTAAAACATGCATGGGAAACCCAGAGTATGGTCCACCGTGTGATTGGGAAACGCTTTCAAATGCATCTCAGGTTTCGTTCCCTGGTACTCGGGTTCACCGTTCCATACGCTTTTCTAACATTCTCCCCTCTTGGACAGTCAGTGTCTTTAACCTCCTGTTTGGCACAGTTTGCTATTTCTGCGCACGATGAACAGGAATAGGGAGAACCAATGAAAGACTAGCTGTAGGTGTCTGCACGGGCAAATGGAATGCTCATTTCCCACCAGGAAGAGGAATTAACCAAAGGCTCAGCATGCCCTGCCGGAACCAGATTAGGGCCTGAAGCAATCCTGCGGTTTTGCGGCCAGCTCACAAGAAAGCGAGTTGAAGAAAGGAGCTCAGGGGCACTGTAATTCACAAACCTGCAGAGTTATGAATGACAGCTATCGTCCAAAAATGTATTGATGTAAGTCTTCGAAGAGGACTTGAAAGCGGGGCAGAATTTCAGGAAAACGATTTCAGGGGGTAGACTGGAATTGCACTTAAAGCATAGGAAAAGAGGCAGAATGTCGACAATGATGCACATGGCCAAAAAGGGCGTATGCGTTTTTTCCTGAATATATTCAGGAAAAAACGCATACGCCCTTTTTGGCCAACCAAGCAGGCGTGTAAAGGAAATCTGCACTACAATGAAGTCTCACTGCCCCCCGGTCAAAAGGGCCATCTGAATAAAGTGTAAAATCCAGAAAGGCAGGACAGGTCATGGAGAACAGGGAGCCTTGTTATGCTGATGGGCGGGATGTAAATTACCAACAGCCACTCTGGAGAAGTGTATGGTGTTTCCTGAAACACTTAGGAAACAAAGCAACACAGCCTATGACACTTCCACTTATGGTCCTATAGCTTAGGGAAATTAAAATCAAAAACACACAGCCACCCCAAAGTTTGGGACGGCTCTGTTTACAAGAACCTAGTCTACGGTACAAGTTCAATATCGGAGAAAGCAAAAAATGGATAAAGAAGTTGTGGTACGTACGTACAATGGAATATCACTCAGCAATGAGATCTACGTCATCAGGCCCGTAGCGGCATAGTGAGTGGATTCAGGTACGACGATTCTACGAGAAATAAGTCACACAGAAAAAAAAACATCATAAGATATCAGTAATACACGGAACGTAAACTTGGCTACACATGAACTGAATTACAAAACAGAACAGGGTCTCAAATTTAGAAAACCAACTTATGCTTGCTTATGGGGAAAGGTGTTTTGGGGTGCTGCATCAAACCAGAGATTGAAATTAGCACAGATACCGTTCCATAAGCCAAATATATAATAGACAAGACCTACTCGTTGCTCAACGAAATGGAATCAACACCCCATATTCAACGCCTGGGAATATACCTGACAAGTAAGAATCTTAAGACCCATGGATTTATATGTCTCCAAAAGGAAATCAAGCGTGTGTACAGTGGCCTAAATGCAGCAGTGAAAATCTGATAAACCCCATTAACAAAATAAATTTCAAAAACAAAACACAATGACAGTGAAATAGAGAGCAATTCTTAAATAATTCATTCAGGGCTTGTGATGCAACCTGGATTTACCACATCTACACCCAGAGCTGGTTGAGACATAAGGCTGGACACTTCGGACTGATAGCATTGGTGAGGATTGGTGAGCAAACGCAGACCCTTTGAAGTCATACTGCATGGTAGCCATTCCATGGGTCCCAACTCTCCAGGTTTAAGGGATTCTTCCTTCAGCTAAAACATGCATGGGAAACCCAGAGTATGGTCCACCGTGTGATTGGGAAACGTTTTCAAATGCATCTCAGGTTTCGTCCCCTGGTACTCGGGTTCACCGTTCCAGAGGCTTTACTAACACTCTCCCCACTTGGAGAGTCAGTGCCTTTAACCTCCTGTTTGTCACAGTTTGCAATTTCTTCGCAAGATGAACAGGAATAGGGAGAACCAATGAGAGACTAGCTGTAGGTGTCTGCACGGGCAAATGGAATGCTCATTTCCCACCAGGAAGAGGAATTAACCAAAGGCTCAGCGGGCCCTGCCGGAACCAGATTACGTCCTGAAGAAATCCTGCGGTTTTGCGGCCAGCTCACAAGATAGCGAGTTGAAGAAAGGAGCTCAGGGGCACTGTAATTCACAAACCTGCAGAGTTATGAACGACAGCTATCGTCCAAAAATATATTGAAGTAAGTCTTCGAAGAGGACTTGAAAGCGGGGCAGAATTTCAGGAAAACGATTTCAGG
Organism: Delphinapterus leucas; assembly: GCF_059928025.1. Taxonomy (NCBI): domain Eukaryota; kingdom Metazoa; phylum Chordata; class Mammalia; order Artiodactyla; family Monodontidae; genus Delphinapterus; species Delphinapterus leucas. The sequence continues at coordinate 3,253,725 of NC_143129.1, forward strand.
GGGTAGACTGGAATTGCACTTAAAGCATAGGAAAAGAGGCAGAATGTCCACAATGATGCACTTGGCCAAAAAGGGCGTATGCGTTTTTTCCTGAATGTATTCAGGAAAAAACGCATACGCCCTTTTTGGCCTACCAAGCAAGCGTGTAAAGGAAATCTGCACTAAAATGAAGTCTCACTGCCCCCCGGTCAAAAGGGCCATCTGAATAAAGTGTAAAATCCAGAAAGACAGGACAGGTCATGGAGAACAGGGAGCCTTGTTATGCTGATGGGCGGGATGTAAATTGCCAACAGCCACTCTGGAGAAGTGTATGGTGTTTCCTGAAACACGTAGGAAACAAAGCAACACAGCCTATGGGACTTCCACTTATGGTCCTATAGCTTAGGGAAATTAAGATCAAAAACACACAGCCACCCCAAGTTCGGGACGGCTCTGTTTACAAGAACCTAGTCTACGGTACAAGTTAAATATCCGAGAAAGCAAAAAATGAATAAAGAATTTGTGGTACGTACATACAATGGAATATCACTCAGCAATGAGATCTACGTCATCAGGCCCATAGCGGCATAATGAGTGGATTCAGGTACGACGATTCTACGAGAAATAAGTCACACAGAAAAAGAAACATCATAAGATATCACTAATACACGGAACGTAAACTTGGCTACACATGAACTGAATTACAAAACAGAACAGGGTCTCAAATTTAGAAAACCAAGTTATGCTTGATTATGGGGAAAGGTGAGTTGGGGTGCTGCATCAAACCAGACATTGAAATTAGCACAGATACCGTTCCATAAGCCAAATACATAATAGAAAAGACCTACTCCTTGCTCAACGAAATGGACTCAACACCCCATATTCAACGCCTGGAAATATACCTGACAAGTAAGAATGTTAAGACCCATGGATTTATATGTCTCCATAAGGAAATCAAGCGTGTGTACAGCGGCCTAAACGCAGCAGTGAAAATCCGATAAATCCCATTATCAAAATTAATTTCAAAAACAAAACACAATGACAGTGAAATCGAGAGCAATTCTTAAATAATTCATTCAGGGCTTGTGATGCAACCTGGATTTACCACATCTACACCGAGAGCTGGGTGAGACATAAGGCTGGACACTTCGGGCTGATAGCATTGGTGAGGTTCAGTGAGCAAACGCAGACCCTTTGAAGTCATACTGCATGGTAGCCATTCCATGTTTCCCAACTCTCCAGGTTTAAGGGATTCTTCCTTCAGCTAAAACATGCATGGGAAACCCAGAGTATGGTCCATCGTGTGATTGGGAAACGTTTTCAAATGCATCTCAGGTTTCGTCCCCTGGTACTCGGGTTCACCGTTCAAGAGGCTTTACTAACACTCTCCGCACTTGGAGAGTCAGTGCCTTTAACCTCCTGTTTGTCACAGTTTGCAATTTCTGCGCAAGATGAACAGGAATAGGCAGATCCAATGAGAGACTAGCTGTAGGTGTGTGCACGGGCAAATGGAACGCTCATTTCCCACCAGGAAGAGGGATTAACCAAAGGCTCAGCGTGCCCTGCTGGAACCAGATTATGGCCTGAAGCAATCCTGCGGTTTTGCGGCCAGCCCACAAGAAAGCGAGTTGAAGAAAGGCGCTCAGGGGCACTGTAATTCACAAACCTGCAGAGTTATGAATGACAGCTATCGTCCAAAAATGTATTGAATTAAGTCTTCGAAGAGGACTTGAAAGCAGGGCAGAATTTCAGGAAAACGATTTCAGGGGGTAGACTGGAATTGCACTTAAAGCATAGGAAAAGATGCAGAATGTCGACAATGATGCACTTGGCCAAAAAGGGCGTATGCGTTTTTTCCTGAAGGAAAAAACGCATACGCCCTTTTTGGCCAACCAAGCAAGCGTGTAAAGGAAATCTGCACTACAATGAAGTCTCACTGCCCCCCGTCCAAACGGCCATCGGAAACAAGTGTAAAATCCAGAAAGGCAGGACAGGTCATGGAGAACAGGGAGCATTGTCATGCTGATGGGCGGGATGTAAATTGCCAACAGCCACTCTGGAGAAGTGTATGGTGTTTCCTGAAACACGTAGGAAACAAAGCAACACAGCCTATGGCACTTCCACTTATGGTCCTATAGCTTAGGGAAATTAAAATCAAAAACACACAACCACCCCAAAGTTTGGGACGGCTCTGTTTACAAGAACCTAGTCTACGGTACAAGTTAAATATCCGAGAAAGCAAAAAATGGATAAAGAAGTTGTGGTACGTACGTACAATGGAATATCACTCAGCAATGAAATCTACGTCATCAGGCCCGTAGAGGCATAATGAGTGGATTCAGTTACAACGATTCTACGAAAAATAAGTCACACAGAAAAAGAAACATCATAAGATATCACTAATACACGGAACGTAAACTTGGCTACACATGAACTGAATTACAAAACAGAACAGGGTCTCAAATTTAGAAAACCAACTTATGCTTGCTTATGGGGAAAGGTGAGTTGGGGTGCTGCATAAAACCAGAGATTGAAATTAGCACAGATACCGTTCCATAAGCCAAATATATATAGACACGACCTACTCCTTTCTCAACGAAATAGACTCAACACCCCATATTCAACGCCTGGGAATATACCTGACAAGTAAGAATCTTAAGACCCATGGATTTATATGTCTCCATCAGGAAATCAAGCCTGTGTACAGCGGCCTAAACGCAGCAGTGACAATCCGATAAATCCCATTATCAAAATAAATTTCACAAACAAAACACAATGACAGTGAAATAGAGAGCAATTCTTAAATAATTCATTCAGGGCTTGTGATGCAACCTGGATTTACCACATCTACACCCAGAGCTGGGTGAGACATAAGGCTGGACACTTCGGGCTGATAGCATTGGTGAGGTTCGGTGAGCAAACGCAGACCCTTTGAAGTCATACTGCATGGTAGCCATTCCTTGGGTCCCAACTCTCCAGGTTTAAGGGATTCTTCGTTCAGCTAAAACATGCATGGTAAACCCAGAGTATGGTCCACCGTGTGTTTGGGAAACGTTTTCAAATGCATCTCAGGTTTCGTCCCCTGGTACTCGGGTTCACCTTTCCAGACGCTTTACTAACACTCTCCACACTTGGAGAGTCAGTGCCTTTAACGTCCTGTTTGGCACAGTTTGCAATTTCTGCGCAAGATGTACAGGAATAGGGAGAACCAATGAGAGACTAGCTGTAGGTGTCTGCATGGGCAAATGGAACGCTCATTTCCCACCAGGAAGAGGGATTAACCAAAGGCTCAGCGTGCCCTGCCGGAACCAGATTAGGGCCTGAAGCAATCCTGAGGTTTTGCGGCCAGCTCACAAGAAAGCGAGTTGAAGAAAGGAGCTCAGGGGCACTGTAATTCACAAACCTTCAGAGTTATGAATGACAGCTATCGTCCAAAAATGTATTGATGTAAGTCTTCGAAGAGGACTTGAAAGCAGGGCAGAATTTCCGGAAAACGATTTCAGGGGGTAGACTGGAATTGCACTTAAAGCATAGGAAAAGAGGCAGAATGTCGACAATGATGCACATGGCCAAAAAGGGCGTATGCGTTTTTTCCTGAATATATTCAGGAAAAAACGCATACGCCCTTTTTGGCCAACCAAGCAAGCGTGTAAAGGAAATCTGCACTACAATGAAGTCTCACTGCCTCCCGGTCAAAAGGGCCATCTGAATAAAGTGTAAAATCCAGAAAGGCAGGACATGTCATGGAGAAGAGGGAGCCTTGTTATGCTGATGGGCGGGATGTAAATTGCCAACAGCCACTCTGGAGAAGTGTATGGTGTTTCCTGAAACACTTAGGAAACAAAGCAACACAGCCTATGACACTTCCACTTATGGTCCTATAGCTTAGGGAAATTAAAATCAAAAACACACAGCCACCCCAAAGTTTGGGACGGCTCTGTTTACAAGAACCTAGTCTACGGTACAAGTTCAATATCCGAGAAAGCAAAAAATGGATAAAGAAGTTGTGGTACGTACGTACAATGGAATATCACTCAGCAATGAGATCTACGTCATCAGGCCCGTAGCGGCATAATGAGTGGATTCAGGTACGACGATTCTACGAGAAATAAGTCACACAGAAAAAAAAACATCATAAGATATCAGTAATACACGGAACGTAAACTTGGCTACACATGAACTGAATTACAAAACAGGACAGGGTCTCAAATTTAGAAAACCAACTTATGCTTGCTTATGGGGAAAGGTGTTTTGGGGTGCTGCATCAAACCAGAGATCGAAATTAGCACAGATAGCGTTCCATAAGTCAAATATATAATAGAAAAAACCTACTCCTTGCTCAACGAAATGGACTCAACACCCCATATTCAACGCCTGGAAATATACCTGACAAGTAAGAATGTTAAGACCCATGGATTTATATGTCTCCATAAGGAAATCAAGCGTGTGTACAGCGGCCTAAACGCAGCAGTGAAAATCCGATAAATCCCATTATCAAAATTAATTTGAAAAACAAAACACAATGACAGTGAAATAGAGAGCAATTCTTAAATAGTTCATTCAGGGCTTGTGATGCAACATGGATTTACCACATCTACGACCAGAGCTGGGTGAGACATAAGGCTGGACACTTCGATCTGATAGCACTGGTGAGGTTCGGTGAGCAAACGCAGACCCTTTGAAGTCATTCTGCATGGTACCCATTCCATGGGTCCCAACTCTCCAGGTTTAAGGGATTCTTCCTTCTGCTACAACATGCATGGGAAACCCAGAGTATGGTCCACCGTATGATTGGGAAACGTTTTCAAATGCATCTCATGTTTCGTCCCCTGGTACTCGGGTTCACCGTTCCAGATGCTTTACTAACACTCTCCCCACTTGGAGAGTCAGTGCCTTTAACGTCCTGTTTGGCACAGTTTGCAATTTCTGCGCAAGAGGAACAAGAATAGGGAGAACCAATGAGAGACTAGCTGTAGGTGCCTTCACGGGCAAATGGAACACTCATTTCCCACCAGGAAGAGGGATTATCCAAAGGCTCAGCGTGCCCTGCCGGAACCAGATTAGGGCCTGAAGCAATCCTGCGGTTTTGCGGCCAGCTCACAAGAAAGCGAGTTGAAGAAAGGAGCTCAGGGGCACTGTAATTCACAAACCTGCAGAGTTATGAATGACAGCTATCGTCCAAAAGTGTATTGAAGTAAGTCTTCGAAGAGGACTTGAAAGCGGGGCAGAATTTCAGGAAAACGATTTCAGGGGGCAGACTGGAATTGCACTTAAAGCATAGGAAAAGATGCAGAATGTCGACAATGATGCACTTGGCCAAAAACGGCGTATGCGTTTTTCCTGAATATATTCAGGAAAAAACACATACGCACTTTTTGGCCAACCAAGAAAGCGTGTAACGGAAATCTGCACTACAATGTAGTCTCACTGCCCCCCGGTTAAAGGGCCATCTGAAAAAGGTGTAAAATCCAGAAAGGAAGCACAGGTCATGGAGAACAAGGAGCCTTGTTATGCTGATAGGCGGGATGTAAATTGCCAACAGCCACTCTGGAGAAGTGTATGGTGTTTCCTGAAACACGTAGGAAACACAGCAACACAGCCTATGACATTGCCCTTATGGTCATATAGCTTAGGGAAATTAAAATCAAAAACACACAGCCACCCCAAAGTTTTGGACGGCTCTGTTTACAAGAACCTCGTCTTTGGTACAAGTTAAATATCCGAGAAAGCAAAAAATGGATAAAGAATTTGTGGTACGTACGTACAATGGAATATCACTCAGCAATGAAATCTACGTCATCAGGCCCGTAGCGGCATAATGACTGGATTCAGGTAGGATGATTCTACGAGAAATAAGTCACACAGAGAAAGAAACATCATAAGATATCACTAATACATGGAATGTAAACTTGACTACACATGAACTGAATTACAAAACAGAACAGGGTCTCAAATTTAGAAAACCAACTTATGCTTTCTTATGGGGAAAGGTGAGTTGGGGTGCTGCATAAAATCAGAGATTGAAATTAGCACAGATACCGTTCCATAAGCCAAATATATAATAGACAAGACCTACTGTTGCTCAACGAAATGGAGTCATCACCCCATATTCAACACCTGGGAATATACCTGACATGTAAGAATCTTAAAACACATGGATTTATATGTCTCCATAAGGAAATCAAGCATTTGTACAGCGGCCTAAACGCAGCAGTGAAAATCCGATAAATCCCATTATCAAAATAAATTTCAGAAACAAAACACAATGACAGTGAATTAGAGAGCAATTCTTAAATAATTCATTCAGGGCTTGTGATGCAACCTGGATTTACCACATCTACACCCAGAGCTGGGTGAGACATAAGGCTGGACACTTCGGGCTGATAGCATTGTTGAGGTACGGTGAGCAAGCGCAGACCCTTTGAAGTCATACTGCATGGTACTCATTCCATGGGTCCCAAATCTCCAGGTTTAAGGGATTCTTCCTTTAGCTAAAACATGCATGGGAAACACAGAGTATGATCCACCGTGTGATGGGGAAATGTTTTCAAATGCATCTCAGTTTTCGTCCCCTGGTACTCGGGTTCAACATTCCAGATGCTTCACTAACACTCTCCCCACTTGGAGAGTCAGTGCCTTTAACGTCCTGTTTGGCACAGTTTGCAATTTCTGCGCAAGATGAACAGGAATAGGCAGATCCAAGGAGAGACTAGCTGTAGGTGTCTGCACGGGCAAATGGAACGCTCATTTCCCACCAGGAAGAGGAATTAACCAAAGGCTCAGATTGCCATGCCAGAACCAGATTAGGACGTGAAGAAATCCTGCGATTTTGCCGACAGCTCACAAGAAAGTGAGTTGAAGAAAGGAGCTCAGGGGCACTGTAATCCACAAAGCTTCAGAGTTATAAATGACAGCTATCGTCCAAATATATATTGAAGGAAGTCAGCGAAGAGGACTTGAAAGTGGGGCAGAATTGCAGGAAAAAGATTTCATGGGTAGACTGGAATTGCATTTAAAGCATAGGAAAAGAGGCAGAAGGTCGTCAATGGTGCACTTTGCCAAGAAGTGCGTATGCGTTTTTTCCTGAAAATATACAGGAAAAAACGCATACGCCCTTTTTGGCCAACCAAGCAAGCATGTTAAAGAAATCTGCACTACAATGAAGTCTCACTGCCCCGCAGTCAAAAGGGCCATCTAAAAAAAGTGTAAAATCCAGAAAGGCAGCAGAGGCCATGGAGAACAGGGAGAAGTGTTATGCTGATGGGCGGGAGGTAAATTGCCAACAGCCACTATGGAGAAGTGTATAGTGTTTCCTGAAACACGTAGGAAACAATGCAACACAGCCTATGGCACTTCCACTTATGGTCCTATAGCTTAGGGAAATTAAAATCAAAAACACACAGCCACCCCAAATTTGGGACGACTCTGTTTACAAGAACCTCGTCTACGGTACAAGTTAAATATCCAAGAAAGCAAAAAATGGATAAAGAAGTTGTGGTACGTGCGTACAATGGAATATCACTCAGCACTGAAATCTACGTCATCAGGCCCATAGCGGCATAATGAGTGGATTCAGGTACGATGATTCTAAGTGAAATAAGTCACACAGAAAAAGGAACATCATAAGATATCACTACTACACGGAATATAAACTTGGCTACACATGAACTGAATTACAAAACAGAACAGGGTCTCAAATTTAGAAAACCAACTTATGCTTGCTTATGGGGAAAGGTGAGTTGGGGTGCTGCATAAAACCAGAGATTGAAATTAGCACAGATACCGTTCCATAAGCCAAATATATAATAGACAATACCTACTCCTTGCTCAACGAAATGGACCCAACACCACATATTCAACGCCAGGGAATATACCAGACAAGTAAGAATCTTAAAACCCATGGATTTATATGCCTGCATATGGAAAGCAAGCGTGTGTACAGTGGCCTAAACGCAGCAGTGAAAATTCGATAAATCCCATTATCAAAATAAATTTCAAAAACAAATCACAATGACAGTGAAATAGAGAGCAATTCTTAAATAATTCATTCAGGGCTTGTGATGCAACCTGGATTTACCACATCTACACCCAGAGCTGGGTGAGACATAAGGCTGGACACTTCGGGCTGATAGCATTGGTGAGGTTCGTTGAGCAAACGCAGACCCTTTGAAGTCATACTGCATGGTACCCATTCCATGGGTCCCAACTCTCCAGGTTTAAGGGATTCTTCTTTCAGCTAAAACATGCATGGGAATCCCAGACTATGGTCCACCGTGTGGTTGGGAAACGTTTTCATATGCATCTCAGTTTTCGTCCCCTGGTACTCGGGTTCACCATTCCAGACGCTTTACTAACACTCTCCCCACTTGGAGAGTCAGTGCCTTTAACCTCCTGTTTGGCACAGTTTGCAATTTCTGCGCAAGATGAACAGGAATAGGGAGAATCAATGAGAGACTAGCTCTAGGTGTCTGCACGGGCAAATGGAACGCTCATTTCCCACCAGGAAGAGGAATTAAACAAAGGCTCAGTGTGCCCTGCCGGAAAGAGATTAGGGCCTGAAGCAATCCTGCGGTTTTGCAGCCAGCTCACAAGAAAGCGAGTTGAAGAAAGGAGCTCAGGGACACTGTAATTCACAAAACTGCAGACTTATGAATGACAGCTCTCGTCCAAAAATGTATTGAAGTAAATCTTCGAAGAGGACTTGACAGCGGGGCAGAATTTTATGAAAAGGATTTAAGGGTTAGGCTGGAATTGCACTTAAAGCACAGGAAAAGAGGCAGAGTGTCGACAATGATGCACTTGGCCAAAAATGGCATATGCGTTTTTTCCTGAATATATTCAGGAAGAAACGTATACGCCCTTTTTGGCCAACCAAGCAAGCGTGTAAAGGAAATCTGCACTACAATGAAGTCTCACTGCCCCCGGTCAAAAGGGCCATCTGAAAAAAGTGTAAAATCCAGAAAGGCAGGACAGGCCATGGAGAAGAGGGAGCCTTGTTTTGTTGATGGGCAGGATATAAATTGCCAACTGCCACTCTGGAGAAGTGTATGGTGTTTCCTGAAACACCTAAAAAACAAAGCGATGTTGCCTACGGCACTTCCACTTATTGTCCTAGAGTTTAGGGAAATTAAAATCAAAAACACACAGCCACCCCAAAGATTCGGGTGGCTGTGTTTACAAGAACCTCGTCTACGGTACAAGTTAAATGTCCCACAATGTGAAAAATGGATAAAGAAGTTGTGATACATACGTACAATGGAATATCACTCAGCAATGAAATCTATGTCATCAGGCCTGTTGCAGCATAATGAGTGCATGCAGCTACGATGATTCTAAGTGAAATTAGTCACACAGAGAAAGAAACATCATAAGATATCACTAATAGACGGAATGTAAACTTGGCTACACATGCACTGAATTACAAAACAGAACAGGGTCTCAAATTTAGAAAACCAACTTATGCTTGCTTAAGGGGAAATGTGAGTTGGGGTGCTGCATAAAACCAGAGATTGAAATTACCACAGATACCCTTCCATAAACCAAATATATTAGAGTCAAGGCCTACTCCTTGCTCAACGAAATGGACACAACACCACATATTGCACGCCTAGGAATATACCTGACTAGTAAGAATCTTAAAACCCATGGATTTATATGTCTACGTAAGAGAATCAAGTGTGTGTACAGCGGCATTAATGCAGTAGTGAAAATCCGATAAATCCAGTTATCAAAATAAATTACAAAACAAAACACAATGACAGTGAAATAGAGAGCAATTCTTAAATAATTCATTCAGGGCTTTTGATGCAACCTGGATTTACCACATCTACACCAAGAGCTTGGTGAGACATAAGGCCGGACACTTCGGGCTGATAGCATTTGTGAGGTTCGGTGAGCAAACGCAGACCCTTTGAAGTCATACTGCATGGTACTCATTCCATGGGTCCCAGCTCTCCAGGTTTAAGGGATTCTTCCTTCAGCTAAAACATGCATGGGAAACCCAGAGTATGGCCCACCGTGTGACTGGTAAACATTTTTAAATGCATCTCAGTTTTCGTCCCCTGGTACTCGGGTTCACCATTCCAGAACCTTTTCTAACACTCTCCCAGCTTGGAGAGTCAGTGCCTTTAACCTCCTGTTTGGCACAGTTTGCAATTTCTGCGCAAGATGAACAGGAATAGGGAGAACCAATGAGAGACTAGCTGTAGGTATCTGCATGGGCAAATTTAACGCTCCTTTACCACTAGGAAGAAGAAATAGCCAAAGGCTCAGCATGCCGTGCCAGAACCAGATTAGGGCCTGAAGCAATCCAGTGGTTTTGCGGCCAGCTCACAAGAAAGCGAGTTGAAGAAAAGAGCTCAGGGCCACTGCCATTCACAAATCTGCAGAGTTATAAATGACAGCTATCGTCCAAAAATATTTGAAGGAAGGCTGCGAAGAGGACTTGAAAGTGGGGTAGAATTCCAGGAATACGATTTCAGGAGGTAAACGGGAAGTCCTTTGAAAGCATAGTAAAAGAGGCAGAACCTCGACAATGATTCCCTTGGTCAAAATGGCATATGTGATTTTTCCAGGGCCGTCATTCAAGAGGGTAGGAGGCCCAGCATGCTTCAGTGGCCAACAGAGGCTCCACGTCGCCAAGGCGATGTGAGCCAACCAGGCAGGAGTTACCTCACATCAGAGGGCCCACCTCACAGAAGGGTAAGGTACCCAGCCAGGAGCAGACTCTCACCAGAGTGCCCACATCAGCTAGGGTCTGGGAACCAGGCAGGAGTGTCCTCACACCCGTGGCGCCACATCATCGAAAGTTGAGGTACCCAACACATGTTGTCTCAAACCAGAGGACCCACATCACCATGGGTCTCGGATCGAGTCAGGCAGGAGTAGCCTCACAACACAGGGCCAATAGAATAAAACAGCTGAGGAATCCTGCAGTGTGAACCTCCCAGCAGGTGGCACAGAGCACCGAGTCTATGCGATCCAGGCCGCAGTGAACTCACAGCAGTGGGCCCACATCATGAAACTGTGAGCAACCCAGCCGTTGGGACCTCAGAACAGAAGGCCCACATTCCCATGGGGTTGGGAACATGGCACGAGTGTCCTCACACCACTTAGCACGTATCAGAAAATGTGGGAACCAGCAGTTAGGGCCTGACGCCAGAGGGCCCTCATCACGGAGGGGAGGAGGCTCCCAGCAGGCTCCAACTGACACAAGAGGGCCGACGTTGCAAAGGCGGGGTGTGCCAGCCAGGCAGGAGTGACCTCACAGCAGAGGGCCCACCTCACAGAATGGTGAGGAACCCAGCCAGGATCACACTCTCACCCAAGGACCCAAGGGGATAGGAACCAGGCAGGAGTGTCCTCACACCAGTGGGGCCACATAATTGTAAGGTGAGGGACCCAGCACACGTAGCCTGAAACCAGAGGACACACATCACCATGGGGCCTGGAGTGAAGCAGGCAGGAGGAGTCTCAAAACAGAGGGCCCATAGAAGAAAAAAGGTGAGGAATCCCGCAGTTGGAACCTCCCTGCAGTCGGCCAGCAGCAGCGAGGCTATGGGATCCAGGCCGGAGTGAACTCACACCAGAGGGCCCTCATCATGAAACTGAGCAACCCACCGTTGGGACCTCAGAGCAGAAGGCCCACATTCCCATGGGGTTGGGAACCTGGCAGGAGTGTACTCGCACCACAGGGTGCACATCAGAAAATTTTGGGAGCTCAGGAGTTAGGGCCTGATGCCAGAGGTCCCTCATTACGGAGGGGAGGAGACTCCCAGCAGGCACCAACTCCCAACTGAGGGCCCATGTCGCCAAGGTGACGTGTGCCAGTCAGGCAGGAGTGACCTCACAGCAGAGGGCCTACCTCACAGAAGGGTGAGGAACCCAGCCAGGATAAGGCTCTCACCAGAGAACCCACATCACCAAGGGGATCGGAACAAGGCAGGAGTGTCCTCACACCAGTGGGGCCACATTATAGAAAGGTGAGGAACCCAGCACATGTGGCCTAAACCAGAGGACCCACATTTCCAAGGTGCTCCGAGTGAGGCAGGCAGGAGTAGCCTAACAACACAGGGCCCACAGAATAAAAAATGTGAGGAATCCAGCAGTTTGAACCTCCCAGCAGGTGGCCAAGAGCACGGAGTCTATGGGATCCAGGCCACAGTGAACTCACAGCAGAGTGCCCACATCATGAAATTGTGAGCAACCCAGCCGGTGGGACCTCAAAGCAGAAGGCCCACATCCCCATGGGGATGGGAACCTCGCAGGAGTGTCCTCGCACAACTTAGAACATATCAGAAAATGGGGGAACCCAGCAGTTAGGGCCTGACGCCAGAGGGCCCTCATCACCGAGGAGAGGAGGCTACCAGCAGGCTCCAAATGCCACCAGAGGGCCGACGTCACCAAGGCAACGGGAGAAAGCCAGGCAGGAGTTACCTCACAGCAGAGGGCCCACCTCACAGAAGTGTGAGGAACCCAACCAGGATCAGACTCTAACCAGAGGGCCCACATCACCAAGGGGATGGAAACCAGGCAGGAGTGTCCTCACACCAGTGGGGCCACATCAGCGAAAGGTGAGGAACACAGCATATGTGGCCTCAAACAAGGGGACACACATCATGAAAGGGCTGGGAGTGAGGCATGCAGGAGGAGACTCACAACAGAGGGCACATAGAATAAAAAAGGTGAGGAACCCCGCAGTTGGAAGCTCCAAGCAGGTGGCCCAGAGCACCGAGGCTATGGGATCCATGCCGGAGTGAACTCACAGTAGACGGCCCACATTCTGACACTGTGAGCAACCCAGCTGTTGGGACCTCAGAGCAGAAAGCCCACATCCCCATGGGGATGGGACGCTGGCAGGAGTGTACTCGCACGACAGGCCGCACATCAGAAAATTTTGGGAGCCCATGAGTTAGGGCCTGATGCCAGAGGGTCCTCATTACCGAGGGGAGGAGACTCCCAGCAGGCACCAACTCCCAACTGAGGGCGCACATCTCCAAGGTGACGTGTGACAGCCAGGAAGGAGTGACCTCACAGCAGAGGGCCCACCTCCCAGAAGGGTGAGGAATACAGTCAGGATCAGACTCTCACCAGAGGGCCCCCATCACCAAGGGGGTGGGAACCAGGCAGGAGTGTCCTCACACCAGTGGGACCACATCAATAAAGGTGAGGAAACCAGCACAGGTGGCCTCAAACCAGAGGACCTACATCAAAAAGGGGCTGGGAGTGAGTTAGGAAGGAGGAGCATGAAAACACAGGACCCAAAGAATAGAAAAGGTAAGGAATCCAGCAGTTGGAACCTCCCAGCAGGCGGCTCAGAGCACAGAGTCTATGGGATCTAGGCCTGAGTGAACTAACACCAGAGAGCCAACATCATGAAACGGTGAACAACACAGGTGTTGGGACCTTAGAGCAGAAGGCCCACATGCCCATGGGGATGGGAACCTGGCAGGAGTGCCCTCGCACCACTTAGCACGTATCAGAAAATGTGTGAACCCAGCAGTTAGGGCCTGATGCCAGAGGGCCTCATCACCGAGGGAAGGAGGCTCCCAGCAGGCTCCAACTGCCACCAGAGGGCCGACGTCACCAAGGCGGGGTGTGCCACCCAGGCAAAAATGACCTCAGAGAAGAGGGTCCACCTCACAGAAGTGTGAGGAACCCAACCAGGATCAGACTCTCGCCGGAGGGACCACATCACCAAGGGGATGGGAAGCAGGCAGGAGTGTCCTCACACCAGTGGGGCCACATCATCAAAAGATGAGGAACCCATCACATGTGGTCTCAAACCAGAGGACACACATCACCAAGGGGCTGGGAGTGAGGCAGGTGTCTGGAGAGGCACATTTAACTCTAATTTCCCACCAGGAAGAGGAATTAACCAAAGGCTCAGAGTGCCGTGCCACACCCTGATTACGGCCTGAAGCAAACCTGCGGTTTTGTGGCCAGCTTTCAAGGAAGCGAGTTAAGAAAGCAAATCATGGGCGCTGTAATTCACAAACCTGCAGAGTTATAAATGACAGCTATTGGCAAAAATATATTGAAGTAAGTCTGCAAAGAGGACTTGAAAACGAGGCAGAATTGCAGGAATCATATATCAGGAGGTAGATTGGAATTGCATTTAAAGCATGTGAAAAGCGGCAGATCTTTGACAGTGATGCACTTGGACAAAAAGCGCGTATACATTTTTTTCCTGAATATATTCAGAAAAAACGCATATGCCCTTTTTTGCCAACCAAGCACTCCAGCAATGGAAATCCGCACTACAATGAAGTCTCATTTCCCATTCGTCAAAAGGGCCATCTGAAAAAAGTGTAAAAACCAGAAACACAGGACAGGCCATGGAGAACAGGGAGCCTTGTTATGCTGATGGGTGGGATGTAAACTGCCAACAGACACTCTGGAGATGTTTATGGTGTATCCTGAAACATCTGAAAAACAAAGCTACAGAGCCTAGGGCACTTCCACTTTTGGCCCTATAGCTTAGGAAAATTAAAATCAACAAGACACAGCCAACACAAAATTTAGGGCTGCTGTGTTTACAAGAACCTCGAGTCCAGTACAAATTAAATATCCCAGAAAGAAAAAAATGGATAAAGAAGTTGTGCTACCTACGTACAACGGAATATCACTCAGCAATGAAATCAATGTCATCAGGCCTGTAGCAGCAAATTGAGTGGATTTAGGTATGATGATTCTAAGAGAAATATGTCACACACAGAAAGATAATTATCATAAGATATCACTAATAGAGGGAGTGTAAACTTGGCTACACATAAACTAAATTACAAAACCGAACAGAGTCTCACATTTAGATAAAAAACTTATGCTTCCTTAAGGGGAAAGTTGAGTTAGGGTGCTGTATAAAACCAGAGATTGAAATTAGCACACATACCGTTCCATAAGCTAAATATGTAATAGACAAGACCTACTCTTTGCTCAACGAAATAGACTCCTCCATGGTGTATCACCTCACACCTGTTAGAACGGGTATCATCAGAATATCTACAAACAACAAATGTTGGAATGGGTGTGGAGATAAGGAACCCTCTTCCACTATTGTTGGGAATGTAAATTGATACAGTCACTGTGGAGAACATTATGGAGTTTCTTATAAAACTAAGAATAGAATTACCATATGATACAGCAATCCCAGTACTAGGCATATACCCAGACAAAACCATAAATCAAAAAGAGACATTCACCGCAATGTTCATTGCATCACTATTTACAATATCCAGGTAATGGAAGCAACCTAATTGCCCACAGACAGACGAATGCATAAAGATGTGGTACAAGTATAAAATGGAATATTACTAAGCCATATAAAGGAATGAAATTGGGTCATTTGTAGAGATGTTGATGGATCTAGAGACTGTCATACAGAGTGAAGTAAGTCAGAAAGAGAAAAACAAATCTTGTATATTAATGCATATATGTGGAACCAAGAAAAATTGTACAGATGAACCGTTTTGCAAGGCAAAAATACAGCAACAGATGTAGACAACAAACGTATGGACACCAAGGGGGGAAAGCTGTTGGGGTTGGTGGTGGGAGGAGTTGAGATATTGGGATTGGCATGTATACATTTATATGTAGAAAAGAGATAACCAAAAAGAACCTGCTTTATAAAAAAATAAAATAAAATTCAAAGTTAAAAAAATAAAATTAAAAAAATTAAAACAGAAAAAATATTCTTCCCTTCACATACATGTATTTATATGAATAAATTATTTCCATGTTTATATCTGTAAATACAAAAAAGAGGAATAAAATCTACCTTGAACCAAAAATGAAAAAAAGAAAAAAAAACAGAACCCACAAGTTACACAGAGGAAAACCGTATCAGGCCATTGCTCCAGTTGTAAACAATTCTGTAGTTCGTCAGTGGTGGGGAATCATCTCCCATTCAGCCAGCAGGCCCCACGCAACAAGCGTCCTCATTGCAAAGCTGGTGGACCGTGCCAAGGCATCTGTGAGTAAACGTGGGCCGAGACCCAGGCCAGCTGCTGCTGAAATGTTCCCACCCTTCCCAGGTAAAACACCTGAATATGTACAAGGACTTGAAAGCCTAGAGGAAGGGCCATGGAGCCACATGAGCGACAGCATGCCAGCCGACTTGGTGCCTGCAGGCCAGCCAGGATGGTCCTGGCCCTGTGTACTCTTCTGGAAGCTTTCCATTTCCCTGCCTGAGATACCCCTGCTGTCCCGGCCCCCACTGCTTTCTTCCTTCCTCACCTCTGCCCAGGGAGAAATTCCAGCGGCAGGTATGGGTGACACGTCCTCTTCTTTAGCAGGTGGCATCTTGGCAACTGCTGCAGAAAGTCCAGCAGAGCCCCACTCACACTGGGCCAACCACAAAGCCGTGGCCTCTCACTCCGTCCCACCAGCCCAGCCCCGAGACTGCTGACTGGGCAGAGAAAATGGCGTCAGGCACAGCTGCAGGGGCTCTTGCTGCCTGGAGCGGTGTTTATATTGATCTCAACACAGGCACACCTGGGGAGGGCTGGCCGGCATGGTCAGGCTTCCCAGGCCAGCCAATAATCACCCCTCAGGGGCTCACAGTTGCCGAAAATGGAAATTTCTGAATCGGCCAGGTCCAAGGAACAGGTGTGGGCTCCTGAGAGTCAGGATAGACAAGGGGCTGCAGCTCTGGCTTGTTTTCTAATTATATTATCTGGCCCATGAGTGTGAGACAACTTCAAGAAAACCCTCTCCTAATGAGAGGAACCCAGGAGTCAGGGAGAGGAGGGGTGGGTGGTGGGTGGAGACAGAGACCTGGTGCCCCGGGTGCAGTGGAAGTCTCTGGAAGACCAGGTGGAGGGAGGCCACACAGAGTGATGCCCAGGGTCACAGACCTGTCGGAGCTGCTGTTTGTTAGTTCAAGTCCTGCTCTGAGGTGCTCTGTGTCAGATCTGAGTGACAGGTGAGCTGGGAGTGCTCTGCAATGAGGGCGATGTGCACGGTTCCTGTGTGCCCAGCCCTGCCACGGTAACTGCAAGGGTAGCTCTGTATCCTGGCAGGGGCCTGACCACGAGAGCCCCGTGGTCTGGGGTGGGGGTAGGGTACCTGCGCAGGTGATCTCCATATCCTGGGACTGGCCTGATCTCGAGAGTCCCATGGGCTGCTGGAGTCCTGGTAAAGGATGTCAGGACAGTCAGTGAAGCCACCGAGGATATACCTCCAGTAGTTCCTAAATCCTACACCCTGCTGGTCATTCTACCAACCACCAGGACATGGTATTCTGTATTAGTCTTCAATGATGCCTTCTTTTGTATTCCATTAGTGTCAGAGTCACAAGAAATTTTGGCTTGTGAGTGGCAGGACTCAACATACAACTAAAACAATACTTCTGGGCCGTCTTGCCCCAAGGGTTCAAAAATTCCCACACCATCTTTGGGGAAAGCTCAGCTAAAGACCTAAAAGTTCTACCACTGGAAAAGGAAACACTCCTTCAATATGCAGACGACATTCTGATCACCAGCCCTACTAAGGAGACCTCTGAACTACCAAGCCAATAAAGGATACAAGTTGTCCAAGAAAAAGCTCAAATATCACAGACTACGGCAACCTGCCTGGGCTTCATTCTCACAGAAGGTCAGAGAAGCCCATCCCAGGAAAGGGAAGAAACAATTTACAGCCTTACCCATATCTAAAACTAGAAGACAGCTTAGGGGTTCCTGGGGAGGCCAGGGTTTGCTGCTTCTGGATCCCTAACTACAGGCTACTAGCTGGGCCTCTATATGAAACACTGAAAGGAAAAGATGATGATCCTTTTGAATAGAATCCAGAAGTGGCCTTTCAAGAATGGAAAGAGCAGTCAATTCAGACCCTTGCCCTGGAACTCCCTAATTTAGCTAAACCCTTTGATCTTTACATTCCTGGTGAAAAGTGAATCACCATTGGAGTATTAGTGCAAAAACTGGGACCACTTGAAATGGAACAATGCAAGAATGCCATCCAGGTAGGATAAACTACAGTCACCAAGGGGCTTGGCCCACTGCCACATCTGGCCAAGATACTGGCGGTATCTAAAAACCTGGAAATCAGCAGCCCTAAAGGCCACCTCCCTCCTAAGGGAAAAGGACCCCACGTGGTGATCCTAACCCCCAACCATGCCCTGAAGTTGCAGGGTTTGCTCCGTGGGCACACTGACCTTGAGTGAGGAGGCCCTCCAGCTCCAACCTCCAGAGAGATAACCGGGGGGAACGGGGCACCATGACGACTCATGTGACCATCACTTGACCTGGAGTTTCTCTCATAAAACAACAAGAGTGTGTCCCAAAAGAGTAGACTACTGCTTGCAGGACTTACTGCACCCAGAGCGGACCTAATAATCTTGGCGGGGGAACCGTATATCACGCTGTCACCATAGAAAAGCCTACGGACACTGTGATAATGGTGGCCAATAAGACCGGCTGGACTCCTGTTTACTTCAAAAGGCTGTTGACTCAGTGGCCATCATGGTCCTTCATCACCAGTGACCCTGGACTGTCTGGGAGTTGAGCGGACAGGGTCCTGACACCTGGTGCTGTTTTTACGTTAATTCAGGGGCCTAATTGAAGAAAGCGCAGACTACTGGTCAGAGCATCTAGGCTGGCAGAAACGGTCAGCCTAAAGTGGCCGAACAAATGCGGGGCGGGGTGAAACTGGGCCTCACAGCGTCACTGCACATCTCCTTCCTGGACCCTTAAAGGTCATTAGAATCTATAACACTTCCAATACTGGTGCTCAGGCGGACGAGCAGGGAGGCAGGAGGCCTGGGGACAATCAACGTCACCTGGAGGCTGCTGGGGAGAAGTTCTGACCCTCACCCACGGGTATGAGGGCTCCTAACTCAGCACTCAGCAGCTACAGAAGAAGGGTCTGCACCCTCAGCACTCCAAGGATGAGGAAGGGGACAAAAGGCAGAAGAGGGGGTTGTCCCAGGCAAAGCCCCTTAAAAATCCCTGGGAGATAAAAATAGAATCTGTGCAATAAAACAAAGTCTAACCTTTTTTATCCTTTGTGCTTTGTCTAATTTCACGTGCTCCTAGGGTCCTGCATACAGAGGTTCCACACCCGGCACTTCAGACCAAAATTCCTAGTGCAGAATGGCTGGGTCGACACATCAGCTCCTGGGGCCCAGTGCAGACTCCGTGATATAGAGCCTGAACTGCAGCCAACCGAGCCTTCGAGAGCTCCGCCACTCCCTCCCACTGACTCTGACAGGATCTCTACACAGCAGCCCAGCCCACAGCCCACAGGGTAGCACATGCTCTCACCTCTCCATTCTCTGATCAAAATATAAAGTTTCCTTTGCTTCTGAACCAAACTCAGTCTCGATCTGTTGGCTCCAATGACACCAGGCAGGGGGACACTTGTTGGGGTCCACTCTGGAGGATCAGTAACAGAAATTGAGAACATTGTAACTTCAATGAACCGATGTTTGAGCCAAACTGTAATTAACATAGAACAGTGTATAAGGCTCGGGTAAAATAAGATGTTTCTAACACTTCCATTTGATATTTCCATCACTTTATTATAAGCAAGTTCAGTGAAAAGGTTTGTCTTATTTGTCAGGTCAATATTAGAGAAATGAAGTGATTTCTTTCGAAGGATGTACATCTAATAATCATGGTTAAAGCTTCAATCTTCTTTTAAATGCTTTTCCATTGAAAATGATACCTCTCTTTCAGCTCCCCCATTTCTGAGAAGTATAAAATCTTATAATTTATTATTACCAAAGGGGAAAGTTGGGAGGAGGGATAAATTAACAGTTTGGGATTAACACATACACACTGCTATGTATAAAATCGATCATCAACAAGGAACAACTGTATAGCACAGGGAACTACACTCAATATTTTGCAATAACCTATAAGGGGAAATAATCTGAAAAAGAATAGATTTTTTATTGACATCATCTATCAATGACAGTTAAAATGGAACCTAAGGGAAGCCGGTGGTGAGTGCTTCTGACCCTGAAGACTTCAATCATCTAAAGCTTGGACTCTGCCTACTTCCCAAGGCCCTTAATGAACATATGTGTAGCCGTAGCTTAAAAAATTCCCCAGTTTGGGTTGTGGAGAGACACTGATTTTGAAAAAGCCCTGGTGTTCTCCTCACATGAATGGGACCCTTCCTACAACTAAAACTTGCCTGTCACACCCAGAGGATGGTATACCGTCTGACCAGGATGAGTTTGGAAAAGGCATCTCATCTCCTCATCTCCTGGTACTAGGGTTCACCCCTCCAGCGTCTTTAATAACAGTCTCCCCACTTGGAGATGTCAGCATTGTCAAAATCCTGTTGCATACAGTTTGGAATTTGTCCAGAGGATGAAGCGGAAGGAGGAGGAACAATGACTGGCAAGTCCTAGGTGTTCGGACAGGCACATGTCACTCTCATTTCCAATCAGGAAGACGAATTGACCAAAGGTTAGGGTTGCCCATGGTAACAGAATAGGGCTTGAGGAAATTCCACTGCTTTGTGGCCAGTTCCCATAAACACAATTTGAAAAATGGAACTCAGGGGCACTAAAATTCACGAAACTGCAGAGTTGAAAATATCTATCACTGAAAAATGTCTTGAGGAAAGTCAGAGAAAAGGACTTGTAAGCAATGGAGAATGGCAGGAAAGGGATTGGAAGAGGTAGAAAGGACTCGCCATTAAGCACAAGAAAAGGGGTTGAACATTGCCAACACTGCAGTTGGCCAAAAAGTGTATATGCGTTTTTTTCTGTATATATTCAAGAAAAGGGCATACACTTTTTTAGCCAACCAAACAGGTGGGCACTGGAAATCAATACTACAAAAGATATCACTTCGCATCAGTCAGAAGAGCCTTCCTCATAAAGTGTAAACACCAGAAATGCAGGACAGGGCAAGGAGAAAAGGGAGCCCTGTGAGGCTTATAGTGGAAACGTATATTGCCAACGGTCACTCTGGAGAAGTGTATTGTGTTTACTAAAGCATCTAAAAAATGAGCTACAGGGCACAGGGCACTAGCACTCATGGACGTATATCTTGGGAAAAACAAAAATCGAGAGGACTCAGGCACCCCAATATTTACCGCCTCTCAGTTTAAAAGATCCTCGACTAGGATATAACTTAAATATCTCTGGAGGGAAAAAATGGATAGAGATGTGGTACTTATGTAGACCGGAATTTTACTCAGCCTGGAAATCAAAGAAATACGGCCAGTTGTAACAACTCCAGAGGAGTTAAGTATGATCGTTCGAAGTCACATAATTCAAAAGAAAAAGACACACAACATAGGATATCATTTAAAGCAACATAAGATATCACTAATACACGGAATGTAAACTTGGCTACACATGAACTGAAATACAAAACAGAACAGGGTCTGAAATTAGGAACCCAACTTATGCTTGCTAATGGGGAAAGGTGAGTTGGGATGCTGCATAAAACCAGAGATTGAAATTAGTACAGATACCGTTCCATAAGCCAAATGTGTAATAGTCAAGAGCTACTCGCTGCTCAACGAAATGGACTCAACACTCCATATTCAACGCCTAGGAATATACCTGACTAGTAAGAATCTTAAAACCCATGGATTTATATGTCTCCGTAAGAGAATCAACGTGTGTACAGCGGCATAAACGCAGCAGTGAAAATCCGATAAATCCCATTATCAAAATAAATTTCAAATACAGAACACAATGAGAGTGAAATAGGGAGCAATTATTAAATAATTAATTCAGGGCTTGTGATGCAACCTGGATTTACCACATCTACACCCAGAGCTGGGTGAAACATAACGCTGCACACTTCGGGCTGATAGCATTGGTGAGGTTCCGTGAGCAAATGCAGACCGTATGAAGTCATACTGCATGGTACCATTCCATGGGTCCCAACTCTCCAGGATTAAGGGATTCTTCCTTCCGTTAAAACATGCATGGGAAACCCAGAGTAACGTCCTCCCTGTGAGTGGGAATCGTTTTCAAATGCATCACAGTTTTCGTCCCCTGGTACTCGGGTTCACCATTCCACACGGTTTACTAACACTCTCCCCACTTGGAGAGTCAGTGCCTTTAACCTCCTGTTTGGCACAGTTTGCAAATTCTGTGCAAGATGAATAGGAAAAGTGAGAACCAATGAGATACCAGCTGTAGGTGTCTGCACGGGCAAATGTAACACACATTTCCCACCAGGAAGAGGAATTAACCAAAGGTTCAGCATGCTGTGCCGGAACCAGATTAGGGCCTGAAGCAATCCTGCGGTTTTGCGCCCAGCTCACAGGAAAGCGAGTTGAAGAAAGGGGCTCAAGGGCACTGTAATTCACAAACCTGCAGAGTTATAAATGACAGCTATCGTCCAAAAATATATTGAAGGAAGGCTGCGAAGAGGACTTGGAAGTTGGGCAGAAATTCAGGAAAACGATTTCAGGGGGTAGACTGGAATTGCACTTAAAGCATAGGAAAGAGGCAGAACGGCGAGAATGATGCACTTGGCCTAAAACGGCGTATGCGTATTTTTCTGAATATATTCAAGAAAATACGCATACGCCCTTTTTGGCCAACCAAGCAAGCATGTTAAAGAAATCTGCACTACAATGAAGTCTCACTGCCCCCCACTCAAAAGGGCCATCTGAAAAAAGTATAAAATCCAGAGGGGCAGGACAGGCCATGGAGAACAGGGAGCATTGTTATGCTGATGGGCGGGATGTGAATTGCCAACAGCCACTCTGGAGAAGTGTATGGTGTTTCCTGAAACACATAAATAACAAAGCAACACAGCCTATGGCACTTTCGCTTATGGTCCTATAGTTAGGGAAATTAAAATAAAAACCACACAGCCACCCCAACGTTTGGAACGGCTCTGTTTACAAGAACCTCGTCTACGGTACAAGTTAAATATCGCAGAGAGCGAAAAATGGATAAAGAAGTTGTGGTACGTACGTACAATGGAATATCACTCAGCAATGAAATCTATGTCATCAGGACCATAGCGGCATAATGCGTGGATTCAGGTACGATGATCCTAAGTGAAATAGGTCACACAGAAAAACAAACATCATAAGATATCACTAATACACGGAATGTAAACTTGGCTACACATGTACTGAATTACAAAACAGAACAGGGTCTCCAATTTAGAAACCAACTTATGCTTGCTTTTTGGGAAAGGTGAGTTTGGGTGCTGCATAAAAACAGATATAAATTCGCACAGAAACCATTCCATAAGCCAAATATGTAATAGACATGACCTACTCCTTGCTCAACGAAATGGACTCAACACCCCATATTCAATGCCTAGGAATATACCTGCCTAGTAAGAATCTTAAAACCCATGGATTTATATGTCTCCGTAAGAGAATCAAGCGTGTGTTCAGTGGCCTGAACGCAGCAGTGAAAATCTGATAAATCCCATTATCAAAATAAATTTCAAAAACACAACACAATGACAGTGAAATAGAGAGAAATTCTTAAATAATTCACTCAGGGCTTCTGATGCAACCTGGATTTACCACATCTACACCCAGAGATGGGGAGACATAAGGCCGGACACTTCGTTCTGATAGCATTGGTGAGGTTCAGTGAGCAAATGCAGACCCTTTGAGGTCATACTGCATGGTACCCATTCCATGGGTCCCAAATCTCCAGGTTTAAGGGATTCTTCCTTCCGCTACATCATGTATGGGAAACCCAGAGTATGGTCCACCATGTGATTAGGAAACGTTTTCAAATGCATCTCAGTTTTCCTCCCTTTATACTCGGGTTCACCATTCCAGACGCTTAACTAACATTCTCCTCACTTGGAGAGTCAGTGCCTTTAACCTGCTGTTTGGCACAGTTTACAATTTCACCGCAAGATGAACAGGAATAGGGAGAACAAATGAGAGGCTAGCTGTAGCTGTCTGCACAGGCAAATTTAACGCTCTTTTCCCACAAGGAAGAGGAATTAACCTAAGGCTCAGCATGCCATGCCGGAACCAGATTAGGGCCTGAAGCAATCCTGCAGGTTTGCGGCCAGCTCACAAGAAAGCGATTTGAAGAAAGGAGCTCAGGGGCACTGAAACTCACAAACATGCAGAGTTATAAATGACAGCTATCGTCCAAAAATATATTGAAGGAAGGCTGCGAAGAGAACTTCTATGCATGGCAGAATTGCAGGAAAACGATTTCAGGGGGTAGACGGGAATTGCATTTAAAGCATAGGAAAAGAGGCAGAACGTCGACAATGATGCACTTGGCCAAAAAGGGCGTATGCGTTTTTTCCTGAATATATTCAGGAAAAAACGTATACGCCCTTTTTGGCCAACCAAACAAGCATGTTAAAGAAATCTGCACTACAATGAAGTCTCACTGCCCCCCGGTCAAAAGGGCCATCTGAAAAAAGTGTAAAATCCAGAAATGCAGCACAGGCCATGAAGAACAGGGAGCCTTGTTATGCTGGTGGGTGGGATGTAAATTGCCAAGGGCCACTCTGGAGAAGTGTATGGTGTTTCCTGAAACACCTAAAAAACAAAGCAACGGAGCCTACGGCACTTCCACTTATGGTCCTATAGCTTAGGGAAATTAAGATCAAAAACACACAGCCACCCCAAGGTTTTAGACGGCTCTGTTTACAAGAAACTCATCTACGGTACACGTTAAATATCCCAGAAAGCGAAAAATGGATAAAGAAGTTGTGGTACATACGTACAATGGAATATCACTCACCAATGAAATCTATGTCATCTGGCCCATCCTGGCATAATGAGTGGATTCAGTTACAATGATTCTAAGTGAAATAAGTCACACAGAAAATGAAACATCATAAGATATCACTAATACACCGAATGTAATCTTGGCTACACATGAACTGAATTACAAAAAAGAACAGGGTCTCAAATTAAGAAAACCAACTTATGTTTGCTTAAGGGGAAAGGTGAGTGGGGTGCTGCATAAAACCAGAGATAGAAATTAGCACAGATACCATTCCATACGTCAAATATTTAATAGTCAAGACCTACCCCTTTCTCAACGAAATTGGCTAAACACCCTATATTCAACGCCTAGGAATACACCTGACTAGAAAGAATTTTCAAACCCATGGATTTATATGTCTCCATAAGAGAATCAAGCGTGTGTACAGCTGCATGAATGCAGCAGAGAAAATCCGATAAATCCCATTATCAAAATGAATTACAAAAACAAAACAGAAGGACAGTGAAATAGAGAGCAATTCTTAAATAATTCATTCAGGGCTTGTGATGCAACCTGGATTTACCTCATCTACACCCAGAGCAGAGTGAGACATAAGGTTGGACACTTCGGGCTGATAGCATTGGTGAGTTTCAATGAGCAAATGCAAACCATTTGAAGTCATACTGCATGGTACCCATTCCATGGGTCCCAACTCTCCAGGTTTAAGCGATTCTTCCTTCAGCTAAAACATTCATGGGAAACCCACAGTATGGTGCACCGTGTGACCGGGAAACGTTTTCAAATGCATCTCAGTTTTCGTCCCCTTTTACTCGGGTTCAAAATTCCAGACCCTTTACTAACACTCTCCCCACATGGAGAGTCAGTGCCTTTAACCTGCTGTTTGGTATAGTTTGCAATTTCTGCACAAGATGAACAGGATTAGGGAGAAGCAATGAGAGACTAGCTGTAGGTGTCTGCACGGGCAAATTTAATGCTCATTTCCAACCAGGAAGAGAAATTAACCAAAGGCTCAGCATGCCGTGCCAGAACCAGATTAGGGCCTGAAGCAATCCTGCGGGTTTGCAGCCAGCTCACAAGAAAGCGATTTGAAGAAAGGAGCTCAGGGGCACTGTAATTCACAAACCTGCAGAGTTATAAATGACAGCTATCGTCCAAAAATATATTGAAGGAAGGCTGCGAAGAGGACTTGAAAGCGGGGCAGAATTGCAGGAAAATGATTTCAGGGCGTAGACTGGAATTGCATTTAAAGCATAGGAAAAGAGGCAGAACATCGACAATGATGCACTTGGCCAAAAAGGGCATATGCGTTTTTTCCTGAATATATTCAGGAAAAAACGCATACGCGCTTTTAGGTCAACAAAGCAAGCATGTTAAAGAAATCTGCACTAAAATGAAGTCTCACTGCCCCCAGGTCAAAAGGGCCATCTGAAAAAAGTGTAAAATCCAGAAAGGCAGCACAGGCCATGGAGAACAGGGAGCCTTGTTATGCTGATGGGTGGGATGTTAATTGCCAAGAGCCACTCTGGAGAAGTGTATGGTGTTTCCTGAAACACCTAAAAAACAAAGCAACGGAGCCTACGGCACTTCCACTTATGGTCCTATAGCTTAGGGAAATTAAAATCAAAACCACACAGCCACCCCAAAGTTTCAGACGGCTCTGTTTACAAGAACCTCGTCTACGGTACAAGTTAAATATCCCAGAAAGCGAAAAATGGATAAAGAAGTTGTGGTACGTACGTACAATGGAATATCACTCACCAATGAAATCTATGTCATCTGGTCCGTCGTGGCATAATGAGTGGATTCAGGTACGATGATTCTAAGTGAAATAAGTCACACAGAAAATGAAACATCATAAGATATCACTAATACACGGAATGTAACCTTGGCTACACATGAACTGAATTACAAAACAGAACAGGGTCTCAAATTTAGAAAACCAACTTATGTTTGCTTAAGGGGAAAGGTGAGTTGGGGTGCTGCATAAAACCAGAGATAGAAATTAGCACAGATACCATTCCATACGTCAAATATGTAATAGTCAAGACCTACCCCTTGCTCAACGAAATGGGTTAAACACACTATATTCAAAGCCTAGGAATACACCTGACTAGAAAGAATCTTCAAACCCATGGATTTATATGTCTCCATAAGAGAATCAAGCGTGTGTCCAGCTGCATGAAGGCAGCAGAGAAAATCCGATAAATCCCATTATCAAAATGAATTACAAAAACAAAACACAATGACAGTGAAATAGAGAGCAATTCTTAAATAATTCATTCAGGGCTTGTGATGCAACCTGGATTTACCTCATCTACACCCAGAGCTGAGTGAGACATAAGGTTGGACACTTCGGGCTGATAGCATTGGTGAGGTTCGATGAGCAAATGCAGACCATTTGAAGTCATACTGCATGGTACCCATTCCATGGGTCCCAACTCTCCAGGTTTAACCGATTCTTCCTTCAGCTAAAACATGCATGGGAAACCCACAGTATGCTGCACCGTGTGACCAGGAAACGTTTTCAAATGCATCTCAGTTTTTGTCCCCTTTTACTCGGGTTCACAACTCCAGGCCCTTTACTAACACTCTCCCCACTTGTAGAGTCAGTGCCTTTAACCTCCTGCTTGGCACAGTTTGCAATTTCTGTGCAAGATGAACAGGAATAGGGAGAACCAATGAGAGACTAGCTGTAGGTTTCTGCACGGGCAAATTTAACGCTCATTTCCAACCAGGAAGAGGAATTAACCACACGCTCAGCATGCCGTGCCGGAACCAGATTAGGGCCTGAAGCAATCCTGCGGGTTTGCGGCCAGCTCAAAAGAAAGCGATTTGAAGAAAGGAGCTCAGGGGCACTGTAATTCACAAACCTGCAGAGTTATAAATGACAGCTATCGTCCAAAAATATATTGAAGGAAGGCTGCGAAGAGGACTTGAAAGCGGGGCAAAATTGCAGGAAAACGATTTCAGGGGTTAGACTGGAATTGCATTTAAAGATTAGGAAAAGAGGCAGAACGTCGACAATGATGCACTTGGCCAAAAAGGGCGTATGCGTTTTTTCCTGAATATATTCAGGAAAAAACGCATACGCCCTTTTTGGCCAACCAAGCAAGCATGTTAAAGAAATCTGCACTACAATGAAGTCTCACTGCCCCCCGGTCAAAAGGGCCATCTGAAAAAAGTGTAAAATCCAGAAAGGCAGCACAGGCCATGGAGAACAGGGAGCCTTGTTATGCTCATGGGTGGGATGTAAATTGCCAACAGCCACTCTGGAGAAGTGTATGGTGTTTCCTGAAACACCTAAGAAACAAAGCAACGGAGCCTACGGCACTTCCACTTATGGTCCTATAGCTTAGGGAAATTAAAATAAAAAACACACAGCCACCCCAAAGTTTCAGACGGCTCTGTTTACAAGAACCTCGTCTACGGTACAAGTTAAATATCCCAGAAAGCGAAAAATGGATAAAGAAGTTGTGGTACGTACGTACAATGGAATATCACTCACCAATGAAATCTATGTCATCTGGCCCGTCGTGGCATAATGAGTGGATTCAGGTACGATGATTCTAAGAGAAATAAGTCACACAGAAAATGAAACATCATAAGTTATCTCTAATACACCGAATGTAATCTTGGCTACACATGAACTGAATTACAAAACAGAACAGGGTCTCAAATTTAGAAAACCAACTTATGTTTGCTTAAGGGGAAAGGTGAGTTGGGGTGCTGCATAAAACCAGAGATAGAAATTAGCACAGATACCATTCCATACGTCAAATATGTAATAGTCAAGACCTACCCCTTGCTCAACGAAATGGGCTAAACACCCTATATTCAACGCCTAGGAATACACCTGACTAGTAAGAATCTTCAAACCCATGGATTTATATGTCTCCATAAGAGAATCAAGCGTGTGTACAGCTGCAAGAAGGTAGCAGAAAAAATCCGATAAATCCTATTATGAAAATGAATTACAAAAACAAAACACAATGACAGTGAAATAGAGAGCAATTCTTAAATAATTCATTCAGGGCTTGTGATGCAACCTGGATTTACCTCATCTACACCCAGAGCTGAGTGAGACATAAACTTGGACACTTCGGGCTGATAGCATTGGTGAGGTTCGAAGAGCAAATGCAGACCATTTGAAGTCATACTGCATGGTACCCATTCCATGGGTCCCAACTCTCCAGGTTTAAGCGATTCTTCCTTCAGCTAAAACATGCATGGGAAACCCACAGTATGGTGCACCGTGTGACCGGGAAACGTTTTCAAATGCATCTCAGTTTTCGTCCCCTTTTACTCGGGTTCACAATTCCAGACCCTTTACTAACACTCTACCCACTTGGAGAGTCAGTGCCTTTAACCTGCTGTTTGGCACAGTTTGCAATTTCTGCGCAAGATGAACAGGAATAGGGAGAACAAATGAGAGACTAGCTGTAGGTGTCTGCACGGGCAAATTTAATGCTCATTTCCCACCAGGAAGAGGAATTAACCAAACGCTCAGCATGCCGTGCCGGAACCAGATTAGGGCCTGAAGCAACCCTGCGAGTTTGCGGCCAGCTCACAAGAAAGCGATTTGAAGAAAGAAGCTCCGGGGCACTCTAATTCACAAACCTGCAGAGTTATAAATGACAGCTATCGTCCAAAAATATATTGAAGGAAGCCTGCGAAGAGGACTTGAAAGCGGGGCAGAATTGCAGGAAAACGATTTCAGGGGGTAGACTGGAATTGCATTTAAAGCATAGGAAAAGAGGCAGAACGTCGACAATGATGCACTTGGCCAAAAAGGGCGTATGCGTTTTTTCCTGAATATATTCAGGAAAAAACGCATACGCCCTTTTTGGCCAACCAAGCAAGCATGTTAAAGAAATCTGCACTACAATGAAGTCTCACTGCCCCCCGGTCAAAAGGGCCATCTGAAAAAAGTGTAAAATCCAGAAAGGCAGCACAGGCCATGGAGAACAGGGAGCCTTGTTATGCTCATGGGTGGGATGTAAATTGCCAACAGCCACTCTGGAGAAGTGTATGGTGTTTCCTGAAACACCTAAAAAACAAAGCAACGGAGCCTACGGCACTTCCACTTATGGTCCTATAGCTTAGGGAAATTAAAATAAAAAACACACAGCCACCCCAAAGTTTCAGACGGCTCTGTTTACAAGAACCTCGTCTACGGTACAAGTTAAATATCCCAGAAAGCGAAAAATGGATAAAGAAGTTGTGGTACGTACGTACAATGGAATATCACTCACCAATGAAATCTATGTCATCTGGCCCGTCGTGGCATAATGAGTGGATTCAGGTACGATGATTCTAAGAGAAATAAGTCACACAGAAAATGAAACATCATAAGTTATCTCTAATACACCGAATGTAATCTTGGCTACACATGAACTGAATTACAAAACAGAACAGGGTCTCAAATTTAGAAAACCAACTTATGTTTGCTTAAGGGGAAAGGAGAGTTGGGGTGCTGCATAAAACCAGAGATAGAAATTAGCACAGCTACCATTCCATACGTCAAATATGTAATAGTCAAGACCTACACCTTGCTCAACGAAATGGGCTAAACACCCTATATTCAACGCCTAGGAATACACCTGACTAGTAAGAATCTTCAAACCCATGGATTTATATGTCTCCATAAGAGAATCAAGCGTGTGTACAGCTGCATGAAGGTAGCAGAGAAAATCCGATAAATCCTATTATCAAAATGAATTACAAAAACAAAACACAATGACAGTGAAATAGAGAGCAATTCTTAAATAATTCATTCAGGGCTTGTGATGCAACCTGGATTTACCT
The DNA here is from genome assembly GCF_059928025.1 of Delphinapterus leucas. Classification (NCBI taxonomy): domain Eukaryota; kingdom Metazoa; phylum Chordata; class Mammalia; order Artiodactyla; family Monodontidae; genus Delphinapterus; species Delphinapterus leucas. The sequence continues at coordinate 3,284,158 of NC_143129.1, forward strand.
CATCTACACCCAGAGCTGAGTGAGACATAAAGTTGGACACTTCGGGCTGATAGCATTGGTGAGGTTCGAAGAGCAAATGCAGACCATTTGAAGTCATACTGCATGGTACCCATTCCATGGGTCCCAACTCTCCAGGTTTAAGCGATTCTTCCTTCAGCTAAAACATGCATGGGAAACCCACAGTATGGTGCACCGTGTGACCGGGAAACGTTTTCAAATGCATCTCAGTTTTCGTCCCCTTTTACTCGGGTTCACAATTCCAGACCCTTTACTAACACTCTACCCACTTGGAGAGTCAGTGCCTTTAACCTGCTGTTTGGCACAGTTTGCAATTTCTGCGCAAGATGAACAGGAATAGGGAGAACCAATGAGAGACTAGCTGTAGGTGTCTGCACGGGCAAATTTAACGCTCATTTCCAACCAGGAAGAGGAATTAACCAAACGCTCAGCATGCCGTGCCGGAACCAGATTAGGGCCTGAAGCAACCCTGCGAGTTTGCGGCCAGCTCACAAGAAAGCGATTTGAAGAAAGGAGCTCCGGGGAACTCTAATTCACAAACCTGCAGAGTTATAAATGACAGCTATCGTCCAAAAATATATTGAAGGAAGCCTGCGAAGAGGACTTGAAAGCGGGGCAGAATAGCAGGAAAACGATTTCAGGGGGTAGACTGGAATTGCATTTAAAGCATAGGAAAAGAGGCAGAACGTCGACAATGATGCACTTGGCCAAAAAGGGCGTATGCGTTTTTTCCTGAATATATTCAGGAAAAAACGCATACGCCTTTTTTGGCCAACCAAGCAAGCATGTTAAAGAAATCTGCACTACAATGAAGTCTCACTGCCCCCTGGTCAAAAGGGCCATCTGAAAAAAGTGTAAAATCCAGAAAGGCAGCACAGGCCATGGAGAACAGGGAGCCTTGTTATGCTGATGGGCGGGATGTAAATTGCCAACAGCCACTCTGGAGAAGTGTATGGTGTTTCCTGAAACACCTAAAAAACAAAGCAACAGAGCCTACGGCACTTCCACTTATGGTCCTATAGCTTAGGGAAATTTAAATCAAAAACACACAGCCAAGCCAAAGTTTCAGATGGCTCTGTTTACAAGAACCTCTTCTACGGTACAAGTTAAATATCCCAGAAAGCGAAAAATGGATAAAGAAGTTGTGGTACGTACGTACAATGGAATATCAGTCACCAAGGAAAGCTATGTCATCTGGCCCGTCGTGGCGTAATGAGTGGATTCAGGTACGATGATTCTAAGTGAAATAAGTCACACAGAATATGAAACATCATAAGATATCACTAACACACCGAATGTAATCTTGGCTACACATGAACTGAATTACAAAACAGAACAGGGTCTCAAATTTAGAAAACCAACTTATGTTTGCTTAAGGGGAAAGGTGAGTTGGGGTGCTGCATAAAACCAGAGATAGAAATTAGCACAGATACCATTCCATACGTCAAATATGTAATAGTCAAGACCTACCCCTTGCTCAACGAAATGGGCTAAACACCCTATATTCAACGCCTAGGAATACACCTGACTAGTAAGAATCTTCAAACCCATGGATTTATATGTCTCCATAAGAGAATCAAGCGTGTGTACAGCTGCATGAATGCAGCAGAGAAAATCCGATAAATCCTATTATCAAAATGAATTACAAAAACAAAACACAATGACAGTGAAATAGAGAGCAATTCTTAAATAATTCATTCAGGGCTTGTGATGCAACCTGGATTTACCTCATCTACACCCAGAGCTGAGTGAGACATAAAGTTGGACACTTCGGGCTGATAGCATTGGTGAGGTTCGATGAGCAAATGCAGACCATTTGAAGTCATACTGCATGGTACCCATTCCATGGGTCCCAACTCTCCAGGTTTAAGCGATTCTTCCTTCAGCTAAAACATGCATGGGAAACCCACAGTATGGTGCACCGTGTGACCGGGAAACGTTTTCAAATGCATCTCAGTTTTCGTCCCCTTTTACTCGGGTTCACAATTCCAGACCCTTTACTAACACTCTCCCCACTTGGAGAGTCAGTGCCTTTAACCTCCTGTTTGGCACAGTTTGCAATTTCTGCGCAAGATGAACAGGAATAGGGAGAACCAATGAGAGACTAGCTGTAGGTGTCTGCACGGGCAAATTTAACGCTCATTTCCCACCAGGAAGAGGAATTAACCGAAGGCTCAGCATGCTGTGCCAGAACCAGATTAGGGCCTGAAGCAATCCTGAGGGTTTGCGGCCAGCTCACAAGAAAGCGATTTGAAGAAAGGAGCTCCGGGGCACTGTAATTCAAAACCTGCAGTGTTGTAAATGACAGCTATCGTCCAAAAATATATTGAAGGAAGGCTGCGAAGAGGACTTGAAAGCGGGGCAGAATTTCAGGAAAACGATTTCATGGGGTAGACTGGAATTGCATTTAAAGCATAGGAAAAGAGGCAGAACGTCGACAATGATGCACTTGGCCAAAAAGAGCGTATGCGTTTTTTCCTGAATATATTCAGGAAAAAACGCATACGCTCTTTTTGGCCAACCAAGCAACCATGTTAAAGAAATCTGCACTACAATGAAGTCTCACTGCCCCCCGGTCAAAAGGGCCATCTGAGAAAAGTGTAAAATCCAGAAAGGCAGCACAGGCCATGGAGAACAGGGAGCCTTGTTATGCTCATGGGTGGGATGTAAATTGCCAACAGCCACTCTGGAGAAGTGTATGGTGTTTCCTGAAACACCTAAAAAACAAAGCAACGGAGCCTACGGCACTTCCACTTATGGTCCTATAGCTTAGGGAAATTAAAATCAAAAACACACAGCCACGCCAAAGTTTCAGACGGCTCTGTTTACAAGAACCTCGTCTACGGTACAAGTTAAATATCCCAGAAAGCGAAAAATGGATAAAGAAGTTGTGGTACGTACGTACAATGGAATATCACTCACCAATGAAGTCTATGTCATCTGGCCCGTCGTGGCATAATGAGTGGATTCAGGTACGATGATTCTAAGTGAAATAAGTCACACAGAAAATGAAACATCATAAGATATCACTAATACACCGAATGTAATCTTGGCTACACATGAACTGAATTACAAAACAGAACAGGGTCTCAAATTTAGAAAACCAACTTATGTTTGCTTAAGGGGAAAGGTGAGTTGGGGTGCTGCATAAAACCAGAGATAGAAATTAGCACAGATACCATTCCATACGTCAAATATGTAATAGTCAAGACCTACCCCTTGCTCAACGAAATGGGCTAAACACCCTATATTCAACGCCTAGGAATACACCTGACTAGTAAGAATCTTCAAACCCATGGATTTATATGTCTCCATAAGAGAATCAAGCATGTGTACAGCTGCATGAAGGCAGCAGAGAAAATCCGATAAATCCTATTATCAAAATGAATTACAAAAACAAAACACAATGACAGTGAAATAGAGAGCAATTCTTAAATAATTCATTCAGGGCTTGTGATGCAACCTGGATTTACCTCATCTAAACCCAGAGCTGAGTGAGACCTAAGGTTGGACACTTCGGGCTGATAGCATTGGTGAGATTCGATGAGCAAATGCAGACCATTTGAAGTCATACTACATGGTACCCATTCCATGGGTCCCAACTCTCCAGGTTTAAGCGATTCTTCCTTCAGGTAAAGCATGCATGGGAAGCCCACAGTATGGTGCACCGTGTGACCGGGAAACATTTTCAAATGCATCTCAGTTTTTGTCCCCGTTTACTCGGGTTCAGAATTCCAGACCCTTTACAAACACTCTCCCCACTTGGAGAGTCAGTGCCTTTAACCTGCTGTTTGGCACAGTTTGCAATTTCTGCGCAAGAGGAATAGGAATAGGAAGAACCAATGAGAGACTAGCTGTAGGTTTCTGCACGGGCAAATTTAACGTTCATTTCCAACCAGGAAGAGGAATTAACCAAACGCTCAGCATGCCGTGCCGGAACCAGATTAGGGCCTGAAGCAATCCTGCGGGTTTGCGGCCAGCTCAAAAGAAAGCGATTTGAAGAAAGGAGCTCAGGGGCACTGTAATTCACAAACCTGCAGAGTTATAAATGACAGCTATCGTCCAAAAATATATTGAAGGAAGGCTGCGAAGAGGACTTGAAAGCGGGGCAAAATTGCAGGAAAACGATTTCAGGGGTTAGACTGGAATTGCAATTAAAGCATAGGAAAAGAGGCAGAACGTCGACAATGATGCACTTGGCCAAAAAGGGCGTATGCGTTTTTTCCGGAATATACGCATACGCCCTTTTTGGCCAACCAAGCAAGCATGTTAAAGAAATCTGCACTACAATGAAGTCTCACTGCCCCCCGGTCAAAAGGGCCATCTGAAAAAAGTGTAAAATCCAGAAAGGCAGCACAGGCCATGGAGAACAGGGAGCCTTGTTATGCTCATGGGTGGGATGTAAATTGCCAACAGCCACTCTGGAGAAGTGTATGGTGTTTCCTGAAACACCTAAAAAACAAAGCAACGGAGCCTACGGCACTTCCACTTATGGTCCTATAGCTTAGGGAAATTAAAATAAAAAACACACAGCCACCCCAAAGTTTCAGACGGCTCTGTTTACAAGAACCTCGTCTACGGTACAAGTTAAATATCCCAGAAAGCGAAAAATGGATAAAGAAGTTGTGGTACGTACGTACAATGGAATATCACTCACCAATGAAATCTATGTCATCTGGCCCATCGTGGCATAATGAGTGGATTCAGGTACGATGATTCTAAGAGAAATAAGTCACACAGAAAATGAAACATCATAAGTTATCTCTAATACACCGAATGAAATCTTGGCTACACATGAACTGAATTACAAAACAGAACAGGGTCTCAAATTTAGAAAACCAACTTATGTTTGCTTAAGGGGAAAGGTGAGTTGTGGTGCTGCATAAAACCAGAGATAGAAATTAGCACAGATACCATTCCATACGTCAAATATGTAATAGTCAAGACCTACACCTTGCTCAACGAAATGGGCTAAACACCCTATATTCAACGCCTAGGAATACACCTGACTAGTAAGAATCTTCAAACCCATGGATTTATATGTCTCCATAAGAGAATCAAGCGTGTGTACAGCTGCATGAAGGTAGCAGAGAAAATCCGATAAATCCTATTATCAAAATGAATTACAAAAACAAAACACAATGACAGTGAAATAGAGAGCAATTCTTAAATAATTCATTCAGGGCTTGTGATGCAACCTGGATTTACCTCATCTACACCCAGAGCTGAGTGAGACATAAAGTTGGACACTTCGGGCTGATAGCATTGGTGAGGTTCGAAGAGCAAATGCAGACCATTTGAAGTCATACTACATGGTACCCATTCCATGGGTCCCAACTCTCCAGGTTTAAGCGATTCTTCCTTCAGCTAAAACATGCATGGGAAACCCACAGTATGGTGCACCGTGTGACCGGGAAACGTTTTCAAATGCATCTCAGTTTTCGTCCCCTTTTACTCGGGTTCACAATTCCAGACCCTTTACTAACACTCTACCCACTTGGAGAGTCAGTGCCTTTAACCTGCTGTTTGGCACAGTTTGCAATTTCTGCGCAAGATGAACAGGAATAGGGAGAACCAATGAGAGACTAGCTGTAGGTGTCTGCACGGGCAAATTTAACGCTCATTTCCAACCAGGAAGAGGAATTAACCAAACGCTCAGCATGCCGTGCCGGAACCAGATTAGGGCCTGAAGCAACCCTGCGAGTTTGCGGCCAGCTCACAAGAAAGCGATTTGAAGAAAGGAGCTCCGGGGCACTCTAATTCACAAACCTGCAGAGTTATAAATGACAGCTATCGTCCAAAAATATATTGAAGGAAGCCTGCGAAGAGGACTTGAAAGCGGGGCAGAATTGCAGGAAAACGATTTCAGGGGGTAGACTGGAATTGCATTTAAAGCATAGGAAAAGAGGCAGAACGTCGACAATGATGCACTTGGCCAAAAAGGGCGTATGCGTTTTTTCCTGAATATATTCAGGAAAAAACGCATACGCCCTTTTTGGCCAACCAAGCAAGCATGTTAAAGAAATCTGCACTACAATGAAGTCTCACTGCCCCCCGGTCAAAAGGGCCATCTGAAAAAAGTGTAAAATCCAGAAAGGCAGCACAGGCCATGGAGAACAGGGAGCCTTGTTATGCTGATGGGCGGGATGTAAATTGCCAACAGCCACTCTGGAGAAGTGTATGGTGTTTCCTGAAACACCTAAAAAACAAAGCAACAGAGCCTACGGCACTTCCACTTATGGTCCTATAGCTTAGGGAAATTTAAATCAAAAACACACAGCCAAGCCAAAGTTTCAGATGGCTCTGTTTACAAGAACCTCTTCTACGGTACAAGTTAAATATCCCAGAAAGCGAAAAATGGATAAAGAAGTTGTGGTACGTACGTGCAATGGAATATCACTCACCAATGAAGTCTATGTCATCTGGCCCGTCGTGGCATAATGAGTGGATTCAGGTACGATGATTCTAAGTGAAATAAGTCACACAGAAAATGAAACATCATAAGATATCACTAATACACCGAATGTAATCTTGGCTACACATGAACTGAAATACAAAACAGAACAGGGTCTCAAATTTAGAAAACCAACTTATGTTTGCTTAAGGGGAAAGGTGAGTTGGGGTGCTGCATAAAACCAGAGATAGAAATTAGCACAGATACCATTCCATACGTCAAATATGTAATAGTCAAGACCTACCCCTTGCTCAACGAAATGGGCTAAACACCCTATATTCAACTCCTAGGAATACACCTGACTAGTAAGAATCTTCAAACCCATGGATTTATATGTCTCCATAAGAGAATCAAGCATGTGTACAGCTGCATGAAGGCAGCAGAGAAAATCCGATAAATCCTATTATCAAAATGAATTACAAAAACAAAACACAATGACAGTGAAATAGAGAGCAATTCTTAAATAATTCATTCAGGGCTTGTGATGCAACCTGGATTTACCTCATCTAAACCCAGAGCTGAGTGAGACCTAAGGTTGGACACTTCGGGCTGATAGCATTGGTGAGGTTCGATGAGCAAATGCAGACCATTTGAAGTCATACTACATGGTACCCATTCCATGGGTCCCAACTCTCCAGGTTTAAGCGATTCTTCCTTCAGGTAAAGCATGCATGGGAAGCCCACAGTATGGTGCACCGTGTGACCGGGAAACATTTTCAAATGCATCTCAGTTTTTGTCCCCGTTTACTCGGGTTCAGAATTCCAGACCCTTTACAAACACTCTCCCCACTTGGAGACTCAGTGCCTTTAACCTGCTGTTTGGCACAGTTTGCAATTTCTGCGCAAGAGGAATAGGAATAGGAAGAACCAATGAGAGACTAGCTGTAGGTTTCTGCACGGGCAAATTTAACGCTCATTTCCAACCAGGAAGAGGAATTAACCAAACGCTCAGCATGCCGTGCCGGAACCAGATTACGGCCTGAAGCAATCCTGCGGGTTTGCGGCCAGCTCAAAAGAAAGCGATTTGAAGAAAGGAGCTCAGGGGCACTGTAATTCACAAACCTGCAGAGTTATAAATGACAGTTATCGTCCAAAAATATATTGAAGGAAGGCTGCAAAGAGGACTTGAAAGCGGGGCAGAATTGCAGGAAAACGATTTCAGGGGGTAGACTGGAATTGCATTTAAAGCATAGGAAAAGAGGCAGAACGTTGACAATGATGCACTTGGCCAAAAAGGGCGTATGCGTTTTTTCCTGAATATATTCAGGAAAAAACGCATACGCCCTTTTTGGCCAACCAAGCAAGCATGTTAAAGAAATCTGCACTACAATGAAGTCTCACTGCCCCCCGGTCAAAAGGGCCATCTGAAAAAAGTGTAAAATCCAGAAAGGCAGCACAGGCCATGGAGAACAGGGAGCCTTGTTATGCTGATGGGCGGGATGTAAATTGCCGACAGCCACTCTGGAGAAGTGTATGGTGTTTCCTGAAACACCTAAAAAACAAAGCAACAGAGCCTACGGCACTTCCACTTATGGTCCTATAGCTTAGGGAAATTTAAATCAAAAACACACAGCCAAGCCAAAGTTTCAGATGGCTCTGTTTACAAGAACCTCTTCTACGGTACAAGTTAAATATCCCAGAAAGCGAAAAATGGATAAAGAAGTTGTGGTACGTACGTACAATGGAATATCAGTCACCAAGGAAAGCTATGTCATCTGGCCCGTCGTGGCGTAATGAGTGGATTCAGGTACGATGATTCTAAGTGAAATAAGTCACACAGAATATGAAACATCATAAGATATCACTAACACACCGAATGTAATCTTGGCTACACATGAACTGAATTACAAAACAGAACAGGGTCTCAAATTTAGAAAACCAACTTATGTTTGCTTAAGGGGAAAGGTGAGTTGGGGTGCTGCATAAAACCAGAGATAGAAATTAGCACAGATACCATTCCATACGTCAAATATGTAATAGTCAAGACCTACCCCTTGCTCAACGAAATGGGCTAAACACCCTATATTCAACGCCTAGGAATACACCTGACTAGTAAGAATCTTCAAACCCATGGATTTATATGTCTCCATAAGAGAATAAAGCATGTGTACAGCTGCATGAATGCAGCAGAGAAAATCCGATAAATCCTATTATCAAAATGAATTACAAAAACAAAACACAATGACAGTGAAATAGAGAGCAATTCTTAAATAATTCATTCAGGGCTTGTGATGCAACCTGGATTTACCTCATCTACACCCAGAGCTGAGTGAGACATAAAGTTGGACACTTCGGGCTGATAGCATTGGTGAGGTTCGATGAGCAAATGCAGACCATTTGAAGTCATACTGCATGGTACCCATTCCATGGGTCCCAACTCTCCAGGTTTTAGCGATTCTTCCTTCAGCTAAAACATGCATGGGAAACCCACAGTATGGTGCACCGTGTGACCGGGAAACGTTTTCAAATGCATCTCAGTTTTCGTCCCCTTTTACTCGGGTTCACAATTCCAGACCCTTTACTAACACTCTCCCCACTTGGAGAGTCAGTGCCTTTAACCTCCTGTTTGGCACAGTTTGCAATTTCTGCGCAAGATGAACAGGAATAGGGAGAACCAATGAGAGACTAGCTGTAGGTGTCTGCACGGGCAAATTTAACGCTCATTTCCCACCAGGAAGAGGAATTAACCGAAGGCTCAGCATGCTGTGCCGGAACCAGATTAGGGCCTGAAGCAATCCTGAGGGTTTGCGGCCAGCTCCCAAGAAAGCGATTTGAAGAAAGGAGCTCCGGGGCACTGTAATTCAAAACCTGCAGTGTTGTAAATGACAGCTATCGTCCAAAAATATATTGAAGGAAGGCTGCGAAGAGGACTTGAAAGCGGGGCAGAATTTCAGGAAAACGATTTCATGGGGTAGACTGGAATTGCATTTAAAGCATAGGAAAAGAGGCAGAACGTCGACAATGATGCACTTGGCCAAAAAGAGCGTATGCGTTTTTTCCTGAATATATTCAGGAAAAAACGCATACGCTCTTTTTGGCCAACCAAGCAACCATGTTAAAGAAATCTGCACTACAATGAAGTCTCACTGCCCCCCGGTCAAAAGGGCCATCTGAAAAAAGTGTAAAATCCAGAAAGGCAGCACAGGCCATGGAGAACAGGGAGCCTTGTTATGCTGATGGGTGGGATGTAAATTGCCAACAGCCACTCTGGAGAAGTGTATGGTGTTTCCTGAAACACCTAAAAAACAAAGCAACGGAGCCTACGGCACTTCCACTTATGGTCCTATAGCTTAGGGAAATTAAAATCAAAAACACACAGCCACGCCAAAGTTTCAGACGGCTCTGTTTACAAGAACCTCGTCTACCGTACAAGTTAAATATCCCAGAAAGCGAAAAATGGATAAAGAAGTTGTGGTACGTACGTACAATGGAATATCACTCACCAATGAAGTCTATGTCATCTGGCCCGTCGTGGCATAATGAGTGGATTCAGGTACGATGATTCTAAGTGAAATAAGTCACACAGAAAATGAAACATCATAATATATCACTAATACACCGAATGTAATCTTGGCTACACATGAACTGAATTACAAAACAGAACAGGGTCTCAAATATAGAAAACCAACTTATGCTTGCTTAAGGGGAAAGGTGAGTTGGGGTGCTGCATAAAACCAGAGATAGAAATTAGCACAGATACCTTTCCATAAGCCAAATATGTAATAGTCAAGACCTACCCCTTGCTCAACGAAATGGACGAAACACCCCATATTCAACGCCTAGGAATACACCTGACTAGTAAGAATCTTCAAACCCATGGATTTATATGTCTCCGTAAGAGAATGAAGCGTGTGTACAGCGGCATGAATGCAGCAGAGAAAATCCGATAAATCCCATTAACAAAATGAATTACACAAACAAAACCCAAGGACAGTGAAATAGAGAGCAATTCTTAAATAATTCATTCAGGGCTTGTGATGCAACCTGGATTTACCACATCTACACCCAGAGCTGAGTGAGACATAAGGTTGGGCACTTCGGGCTGATAGCATTGGTGAGGTTCGATGAGCAAATGCAGACCCTGTGAAGTCATACAGCATGGTACCCATTCCATGGGTCCCAACTCTCCAAGTTTAAGGGATTCTTCCTTCAGCTAAAACATGCATGGGAAACCCACAGTATGGTGCACCGTGTGACTGGCAAACGTTCTCAAATGATTCTCAGTTTTCGTCCCCTTTTACTCAGGTTCACCATTCCAGACCCTTTATGAACACTCTCCCCACTTGGAGAGTCAGTGCCTTTAACCTCCTGTTGGGCACAGTTTGCAATTTCTGCGCAAGATGAAAAGGAATAGGGAGAACGAATGAGAGACTAGCTCTAGGTGTCTGCACGGGCAAATTTAACGCTCATTTCCCACCAGGAAGAGGAATTAACCAAAGGCTCAGCATGCCGTGCCGGAACCAGATTAGGGCCTGAGGCAATCCTGTGGGTTTGCGGCCAGCTCACAAGATAGCGAGTTGAAGAAATGAGCTCAGGGGCACTGTAACTCACAAACCTGCAGAGTTATAAATGACAGCTATCGTCCAAAAATATATTGAAGGAAGGCTGCGAAGACGACTTGTAAGTGGGGGAGAATTGCAGGAAAACTATTTCAGGGGGTAGACGGGAATTGCATTTAAAGCATAGGAAAAGAGGCAGAACGTCGACAATGATGCTCTTGGCCAAAAAGGGCGTATGCGTTTTTTCCTGAATATATTCAGGAAAAAACGCATACGCCCTTTTTGGCCAACCAAGCAAGCATGTTAAAGAAATCTGCACTACAATGAAGTCTCACTGCCCCCCGGTCAAAAGGGCCATCTGAAAAAAGTGTAAAATCCAGAAAGGCAGCACAGGCCATGGAGAACAGGGAGCCTTGTTATGCTGATGGGCGGGATGTAAATTGCCAACAGCCACCCTGGAGAAGTGTATGGTGTTTCCCGGAACACCGAAAAAACAAAGCTACGGAGCCTACGGCACTTCCACTTATGGTCCTATAGCTTAGGGAAATTAAAATCAAAAACACACAGCCACCCCAAAGTGTCGGACGGCTCTGTTTACAAGAACCTCGTCTACGGTACAAGTTAAATATCCCAGAATGTGAAAAATGGATAAAGAAGTTGTGGTACGTACGTACAATGGAATATCACTCAGCAATGAAATCTATGTCATCAGGCCCGTCGCGGCATAATGAGTGGATTCAGGTACGATGATTCTAAGTGAAATAAGTCACACAGAAAATGAAACATCATAAGATATCACTACTACACGGAATGTAAATTTGGCTACACATGAACTGAATTACAAAACAGAACAGGGTCTCAAATTTAGAAAACCAACTTATGCTTGCTTAAGGGGAAAGGTGAGTTGGGGTGCTGCATAAAACCAGAGATAGAAATTAGCACAGATAACTTTCCATAAGCCAAATATGTAATAGTCAAGTCCTACCCCTTGCTCAACGAAATGGACTAAACACCCCATATTCAACGCCTAGGAATACACCTGACTAGTAAGAATCTTCAAACCCATGGATTTATATGTCTCCGTAAGAGAATGAAGCGTGTGTACAGCGGCATGAATGCAGCAGAGAAAATCCGATAAATCCCATTATCAAAATGAATTACACAAACAAAACCCAAGGACAGTGAAATAGAGAGCAATTCTTAAATAATTCATTCAGGGCTTGTGATGCAACCTGGACTTACCACATGTACACCCAGAGCTGAGTGAGACATAAGGTTGGGCACTTCGGGCTGATAGCATTGGTGAGGTTCGATGAGCAAATGCAGACCCTTTGAAGTCATACAGCATGGTACCCATTCCATGGGTCCCAACTCTCCAAGTTTAAGGGATTCTTCCTTCAGCTAAAACATGCATGGGAAACCCAAAGTATGGTGCACCGTGTGACTGGCAAACGTTTTCAAATGCATCTCAGTTTTCGTCCCCTTTTACTCGGGTTCACCATTCCAGACCCTTTACGAACACTCTCCCCACTTGGAGAGTCAGTGCCTTTAACCTCCTGTTGGGCACAGTTTGCAATTTCTGCGCAAGATGAAAAGGAATAGGGAGAACCAATGAGAGACTAGCTCTAGGTGTCTGCACGGGCAAATTTAACGCTCATTTCCCACCAGGAAGAGGAATTAACCAAAGGCTCAGCATGCCGTGCCGGAACCAGATTAGGGCCTGAGGCAATCCTGTGGGTTTGCGGCCAGCTCACAAGATAGCGAGTTGAAGAAATGAGCTCAGGGGCACTGTAACTCACAAACCTGCAGAGTTATAAATGACAGCTATCGTCCAAAAATATATTGAAGGAAGGCTGCGAAGATGACTTGTAAGTGGGGCAGAATTGCAGGAGAACGATTTCAGGGGGTAGACGGGAATTGCATTTAAAGCATAGGAAAAGAGGCAGAACGTCGACAATGATGCTCTTGGCCAAAAAGGGCGTATGCGTTTTTTCCTGAATATATTCAGGAAAAAACGCATACGCCCTTTTTGGCCAACCAAGCAAGCATGTTAAAGAAATCTGCACTACAATGAAGTCTCACTGCCCCCCGGTCAAAAGGGCCATCTGAAAAAAGTGTAAAATCCAGAAAGGCAGCACAGGCCATGGAGAACAGGGAGCCTTGTTATGCTGATGGGCGGGATGTAAATTGCCAACAGCCACCCTGGAGAAGTGTATGGTGTTTCCCGGAACACCGAAAAAACAAAGCTACGGAGCCTACGGCACTTCCACTTATGGTCCTATAGCTTAGGGAAATTAAAATCAAAAACACACAGCCACCCCAAAGTGTCGGACGGCTCTGTTTACAAGAACCTCGTCTACGGTACAAGTTAAATATCCCAGAATGTGAAAAATGGATAAAGAAGTTGTGGTACGTACGTACAATGGAATATCACTCAGCAATGAAATCTATGTCATCAGGCCCGTCGCGGCATAATGAGTGGATTCAGGTACGATGATTCTAAGTGAAATAAGTCACACAGAAAATGAAACATCATAAGATATCACTACTACACGGAATGTAAACTTGGCTACACATGAACTGAATTACAAAACAGAACAGGGTCTCAAATTTAGAAAACCAACTTATGCTTGCTTAAGGGGAAAGGTGAGTTGGGGTGCTGCATAAAACCAGAGATAGAAATTAGCACAGATACCTTTCCATAAGCCAAATATGTAATAGTCAAGTCCTACCCCTTGCTCAACGAAATGGACTAAACACCCATATTCAACGCCTAGGAATACACCTGACTAGTAAGAATCTTCAAACCCATGGATTTATATGTCTCCGTAAGAGAATGAAGCGTGTGTACAGCGGCATGAATGCAGCAGAGAAAATCCGATAAATCCCATTATCAAAATGAATTACACAAACAAAACCCAAGGACAGTGAAATAGAGAGCAATTCTTAAATAATTCATTCAGGGCTTGTGATGCAACCTGGATTTACCACATGTACACCCAGAGCTGAGTGAGACATAAGGTTGGGCAATTCGGGCTGATAGCATTGGTGAGGTTCGATGAGCAAATGCAGACCCATTGAAGTCATACAGCATGGTACCCATTCCATGGGTCCCAACTCTCCAAGTTTAAGGGATTCTTCCTTCAGCTAAAACATGCATGGGAAACCCACAGTATGGTGCACCGTGTGACTAGCAAACGTTTTCAAATGCATCTCAGTTTTCGTCCCCTTTTACTCGGGTTCACCATTCCAGACCCTTTACGAACACTCTCCCCACTTGGAGAGTCAGTGCCTTTAACCTCCTCTTGGGCACAGTTTGCAATTTCTGCGCAAGATGAAAAGGAATAGGGAGAACCAATGAGAGACTAGCTCTAGGTGTCTGCACGGGCAAATTTAACGCTCATTTCCAACCAGGAAGAGGAATTAACCAAAGGCTCAGCATGCCGTGCAAGAACCAGATTAGGGCCTGAGGCAATCCTGTGGGTTTGCGGCCAGCTCACAAGAAAGCGAGTTGAAGAAATGAGCTCAGGGGCACTGTAACTCACAAACCTGCAGAGTTATAAATGACAGCTATCGTCCAAAAATATATTGAAGGAAGGCTGCGAAGACGACTTGTAAGTGGGGGAGAATTGCAGGAAAACGATTTCAGGGGGTAGACGGGAATTGCATTTAAAGCATAGGAAAAGAGGCAGAACGTCGACAATGATGCTCTTGGCCAAAAAGTGCGTATGCGTTTTTTCCTGAATATATTCAGGAAAAAACGCATACGCACTTTTTGGCCAACCAAGCAAGCATGTTAAAGAAATCTGCACTAAAATGAAGTCTCACTGCCCCCCGGTCAAAAGGGCCATCTGAAAAAAGTGTAAAATCCAGAAAGGCAGCACAGGCCATGGAGAACAGGGAGCCTTGTTATGCTGATTGGCGGGATGTAAATTGCCAACAGCCACCCTGGAGAAGTGTATGGTGTTTCCTGGAACACCGAAAAAACAAAGCTACGGAGCCTACGGCACTTCCACTTATTGTCCTATAGCTTAGGGAAATTAAAATCAAAAACACACAGCCACCCCAAAGTGTCGGACGGCTCTGTTTACAAGAACCTCGTCTACGGTACAAGTTAAATATACCAGAATGTGAAAAATGGATAAAGAAGTTGTGGTACGTACGTACAATGGAATATCACTCAGCAATGAAATCTATGTCATCAGGCCCGTCGCGGCATAATGAGTGGATTCAGGTACGATGATTCTAAGTGAAATAAGTCACACAGAAAATGAAACATCATAAGATATCAATACTACACGGAATATAAACTTGGCTACACATGAACTGAATTACAAAACAGAACAGGGTCTCAAATTTAGAAAACCAACTTATGCTTGCTTAAGGGGAAAGGTGAGTTGGGGTGCTGCATAAAACCAGAGATTGAAATTAGCACAGATACCTTTCCATAAGCCAAATATGTAATAGTCAAGTCCTACACCTTGCTCAACGAAATGGACTAAACACCCCATATTCAACGCCTAGGAATACACCTGACTAGTAAGAATCTTCAAACCCATGGATTTATATGTCTCCGTAAGAGAATGAAGCGTGTGTACAGCGGCATGAATGCAGCAGAGAAAATCCGATAAATCCCATTATCAAAATGAATTACACAAACAAAACCCAAGGACAGTGAAATAGAGAGCAATTCTTAAATAATTCATTCAGGGCTTGTGATGCAACCTGGATTTACCACATCTACACCCAGAGCTGAGTGAGACATAAGGTTGTGCACTTCGGGCTGATAGCATTGGTGAGGTTCGATGAGCAAATGCAGACCCTTTGAAGTCATACAGCATGGTACCCATTCCATGGGTCCCAACTCTCCAAGTTTAAGGGATTCTTCCTTCAGCTAAAACATGCATGGGAAACCCACAGTATGGTGCACCGTGTGACTGGCAAACGTTTTCAAATACATCTCAGTTTTCGTCCCCTTTTACTCGGGTTCACCATTCCAGACCCTTTACGAACACTCTCCCCACTTGGAGAGTCAGTGCCTTTAACCTCCTGTTGGGCACAGTTTGCAATTTCTGCGCAAGATGAAAAGGAATAAGGAGAACGAATGAGAGACTAGCTCTAGGTGTCTGCACGGGCAAATTTAACGCTCATTTCCCACCAGGAAGAGGAATTAACCAAAGGCTCAGCATGCCGTGCCGGAACCAGATTAGGGCCTGAGGCAATCCTGTGGGTTTGCGGCCAGCTCACAAGATAGCGAGTTGAAGAAATGAGCTCAGGGGCACTGTAACTCACAAACCTGCAGAGTTATAAATGACAGCTATCGTCCAAAAATATATTGAAGGAAGGCTGCGAAGACGACTTGTAAGTGGGGCAGAATTGCAGGAGAACGATTTCAGGGGGTAGACGGGAATTGCATTTAAAGCATAGGAAAAGAGGCAGAACGTCGACAATGATGCTCTTGGCCAAAAAGTGCGTATGCGTTTTTTCCTGAATATATTCAGTAAAAAACGCATACGCACTTTTTGGCCAACCAAGCAAGCATGTTAAAGTAATCTGCTCTACAATGAAGTCTCACTGCCCCGCGGTCAGAAGGGCCATCTGAAAAAAGTTTAAAATCCAGAAAGGCAGCACAGGCCATGGAGAACAGGGAGCCTTGTTATGCTGATGGGCGGGATGTAAATTGCCAACAGCCACTCTGGAGAAGTGTATGGTGTTTCCCGGAACACCGAAAAAACAAAGCTACGGAGCCTACGGCACTTCCACTTATGGTCCTATAGCTTAGGGAAATTAAAATAAAAAACACACAGCCACCCCAAAGTGTCGGACGGCTCTGTTTACAAGAACCTCGTCTACGGTACAAGTTAAATATCCCAGAATGTGAAAAATGGATAAAGAAGTTGTGGTACGTACGTACAATGGAATATCACTCAGCAATGAAATCTATGTCATCAGGCCCGTCGCGGCATAATGAGTGGATTCAGGTACGATGATTCTAAGTGAAATAAGTCACACAGAAAATGAAACATCATAAGATATCACTACTACACGGAATGTAAACTTGGCTACACATGAACTGAATTACAAAACAGAACAGGGTCTCAAATTTAGAAAACCAACTTATGCTTGCTTAAGGGGAAAGGTGAGTTGGGGTGCTGCATAAAACCAGAGATAGAAATTAGCACAGATACCTTTCCATAAGCCAAATATGTAATAGTCAAGTCCTACCCCTTGCTCAACGAAATGGACTAAACACCCATATTCAACGCCTAGGAATACACCTGACTAGTAAGAATCTTCAAACCCATGGATTTATATGTCTCCGTAAGAGAATGAAGCGTGTGTACAGTGGCATGAATGCAGCAGAGAAAATCCGATAAATCCCATTATCAAAATGAATTACACAAACAAAACCCAAGGACAGTGAAATAGAGAGCAATTCTTAAATAATTCATTCAGGGCTTGTGATGCAACCTGGATTTACCACATGTACACCCAGAGCTGAGTGAGACATAAGGTTGGGCAATTCGGGCTGATAGCATTGGTGAGGTTCGATGAGCAAATGCAGACCCATTGAAGTCATACAGCATGGTACCCATTCCATGGGTCCCAACTCTCCAAGTTTAAGGGATTCTTCCTTCAGCTAAAACATGCATGGGAAACCCACAGTATGGTGCACCGTGTGACTAGCAAACGTTTTCAAATGATTCTCAGTTTTCGTCCCCTTTTACTCGGGTTCACCATTCCAGACCCTTTACGAACACTCTCCCCACTTGGAGAGTCAGTGCCTTTAACCTCCTGTTGGGCACAGTTTGCAATTTCTGCGCAAGATGAAAAGGAATAGGGAGAACGAATGAGAGACTAGCTCTAGGTGTCTGCACGGGCAAATTTAACGCTCATTTCCAACCAGGAAGAGGAATTAACCAAAGGCTCAGCATGCCGTGCAAGAACCAGATTAGGGCCTGAGGCAATCCTGTGGGTTTGCGGCCAGCTCACAAGATAGCGAGTTGAAGAAATGAGCTCAGGGGCACTGTAACTCACAAACCTGCAGAGTTATAAATGACAGCTATCGTCCAAAAATATATTGAAGGAAGGCTGCGAAGACGACTTGTAAGTGGGGCAGAATTGCAGGAGAACGATTTCAGGGGGTAGACGGGAATTGCATTTAAAGCATAGGAAAAGAGGCAGAACGTC
Source organism: Delphinapterus leucas (assembly GCF_059928025.1). Taxonomy (NCBI): domain Eukaryota; kingdom Metazoa; phylum Chordata; class Mammalia; order Artiodactyla; family Monodontidae; genus Delphinapterus; species Delphinapterus leucas. Next base: position 3,302,320 of record NC_143129.1, read on the forward strand.
GACAATGATGCTCTTGGCCAAAAAGGGCGTATGCGTTTTTTCCTGAATATATTCAGGAAAAAACGCATACGCCCTTTTTGGCCAACCAAGCAAGCATGTTAAAGAAATCTGCACTACAATGAAGTCTCACTGCCCCCCGGTCAAAAGGGCCATCTGAAAAAAGTGTAAAATCCAGAAAGGCAGCACAGGCCATGGAGAACAGGGAGCCTTGTTATGCTGATGGGCGGGATGTAAATTGCCAACAGCCACCCTGGAGAAGTGTATGGTGTTTCCCGGAACACCGAAAAAACAAAGCTACGGAGCCTACGGCACTTCCACTTATGGTCCTATAGCTTAGGGAAATTAAAATCAAAAACACACAGCCACCCCAAAGTGTCGGACGGCTCTGTTTACAAGAACCTCGTCTACGGTAAAGTTAAATATCCCAGAATGTGAAAAATGGATAAAGAAGTTGTGGTACGTACGTACAATGGAATATCACTCAGCAATGAAATCTATGTCATCAGGCCCGTCGCGGCATAATGAGTGGATTCAGGTACGATGATTCTAAGTGAAATAAGTCACACAGAAAATGAAACATCATAAGATATCACTACTACACGGAATGTAAACTTGGCTACACATGAACTGAATTACAAAACAGAACAGGGTCTCAAATTTAGAAAACCAACTTATGCTTGCTTAAGGGGAAAGGTGAGTTGGGGTGCTGCATAAAACCAGAGATAGAAATTAGCACAGATACCTTTCCATAAGCCAAATATGTAATAGTCAAGTCCTACCCCTTGCTCAACGAAATGGACTAAACACCCATATTCAACGCCTAGGAATACACCTGACTAGTAAGAATCTTCAAACCCATGGATTTATATGTCTCCGTAAGAGAATGAAGCGTGTGTACAGCGGCATGAATGCAGCAGAAAAAATCCGATAAATCCCATTATCAAAATGAATTACACAAACAAAACCCAAGGACAGTGAAATAGAGAGCAATTCTTAAATAATTCATTCAGGGCTTGTGATGCAACCTGGATTTACCACATGTACACCCAGAGCTGAGTGAGACATAAGGTTGGGCACTTCGGGCTGATAGCATTGGTGAGGTTCGATGAGCAAATGCAGACCCATTGAAGTCATACAGCATGGTACCCATTCCATGGGTCCCAACTCTCCAAGTTTAAGGGATACTTCCTTCAGCTAAAACATGCATGGGAAACCCACAGTATGGTGCAACGTGTGACTGGCAAACGTTTTCAAATGCATCTCAGTTTTCGTCCCCTTTTACTCGGGTTCACCATTCCAGACCCTTTACGAACACTCTCCCCACTTGGAGAGTCAGTGCCTTTAACCTCCTGTTGGGCACAGTTTGCAATTTCTGCGCAAGATGAAAAGGAATAGGGAGAACGAATGAGAGACTAGCTCTAGGTGTCTGCACGGGCAAATTTAACGCTCATTTCCAACCAGGAAGAGGAATTAACCAAAGGCTCAGCATGCCGTGCAAGAACCAGATTAGGGCCTGAGGCAATCCTGTGGGTTTGCGGCCAGCTCACAAGATAGCGAGTTGAAGAAATGAGCTCAGGGGCACTGTAACTCACAAACCTGCAGAGTTATAAATGACAGCTATCGTCCAAAAATATATTGAAGGAAGGCTGCGAAGACGACTTGTAAGTGGGGCAGAATTGCAGGAGAACGATTTCAGGGGGTAGACGGGAATTGCATTTAAAGCATAGGAAAAGAGGCAGAACGTCGACAATGATGCTCTTGGCCAAAAAGGGCGTATGCGTTTTCTCCTGAATATATTCAGGAAAAAACGCATACGCCCTTTTTGGCCAACCAAGCCAGCATGTTAAAGAAATCTGCACTACAATGAAGTCTCACTGCCCCCCGGTCAAAAGGGCCATCTGAAAAAAGTGTAAAATCCAGAAAGGCAGCACAGGCCATGGAGAACAGGGAGCCTTGTTATGCTGATGGGCGGGATGTAAATTGCCAACAGCCACCCTGGAGAAGTGTATGGTGTTTCCCGGAACACCGAAAAAACAAAGCTATGGAGCCTACGGCACTTCCACTTATGGTCCTATAGCTTAGGGAAATTAAAATCAAAAACACACAGCCACCCCAAAGTGTCGGACGGCTCTGTTTACAAGAACCTCGTCTACGGTACAAGTTAAATATCCCAGAATGTGAAAAATGGATAAAGAAGTTGTTGTACGTACGTACAATGGAATATCACTCAGCAATGAAATCTATGTCATCAGGCCCGTCGCGGCATAATGAGTGGATTCAGGTACGATGATTCTAAGTGAAATAAGTCACACAGAAAATGAAACATCATAAGGTATCACTACTACACGGAATGTAAACTTGGCTACAC